>NW_028327645.1:160753-196493 GCF_031878675.1 Megascapheus bottae
TTACCCTAACCCTAACCCTAAACCTAAAGCTTACCCTTACCCTAACCCTAACACTAACCTTAATGCTGATTCTAACCCTAACCCTAACCCTTACACTAACCCAAAAACTAACCCTTACCCTTAACCTAAACCTAACCCTAAACCTAACCCTAACCCTAACCTTAACCCTAAAACTAACCTTAACCCTAACACTTACCCTAACGCTATACTTAAACCTAACCCTAACCCTAACCCTAACACTAACCTTAACCCTAACCCTAACCCTTACCCATACCCTAACCATAACCCTAAACCTAACCCTTAACCTTACCCTAAGCCTAACCCTTACCCTAACACTAACCTTAACCCCAACACTAAACCTAACCCTAACCCTAAACCTAACCCTAACCCTAAACCTTACCCTAACCCTAACCCCAATCCTAACCCTATCCCTTACCCTTACCCTAACCCTAAGGCTAACCCTAAACCTAAACCTAAATCTAACCCTAACCTTAACCCTAACCCTAACCCTAACCCTAACCCTAAACTTAACCCTAACCCTAACCCTAACCCTAAACTTAAACCTTAACCCTTACCCTAACCCTAACCCTAACCCTAACACTTACCCTAACCCTAACTCTAACTCTAACCCTAACCCCAATCCTAACCCTAACCCCAAACCCTAACCCTAATCCTAACTATAACACTTAACATTATCCTAACCCTAACCCTAACCCTAACACTTACCCTTACCCTAACCCCTACCCTAACCCTAACCCTTACCCTAAACCTTACCCTAACCCTAACCCTAAACCTAACCCTAATCCTAACCCTTACCCTTACAATAACCCTAAACCTAACCCTCACCCCAATCCTAACCCTAACCCTTACCCTTACCCTAACCCTAAGGCTAACCCTAAACCTAAACCTAAATCGAACCCTAACCTTTACCATAACCCTAACCCTAACCCTAAACATAACCCTAACCCGAACCCTAACCCTAACCCTTACTCTAACCCTAAACTTAAACCTTAACCCTAACCCTAACCCTAACACTTACCCTAACCCTAACTCTAACTCTAACCCTAACCCTAACCCTAACCCTTACCCTAACCCTAACCCTAACTATAAACCTAAACCTTATCATAACACTAACCCTAACATTAACCCTAACCCTTAACCTAACCCTAACACTTCGGCCTAACCCCTAACCATAACCCATACCCTAACCCTAACCCTAACCCTAACCCTAACCCCTAACCCTAACCCTAACCCTAACCCGAACTCCAAACCCTAACCCTAACCCTAACACTTACTCTTACCCTAACCCCTACCCTAACCCTAACCTTTACCCTAAACCTTACCCTAACCCTAACCCTAAACCTAAACCTAATCCTAACCGTTACCCTTACAATAACACTAAACCTAACCCTAAACCTAACCTTAACCCTTACCCTTACCGTAACACTAATCCTAACCCTAACCCTAACCTTAACACATACCCTTACCCTAACCCTAACCCTAACTCTAACCGTAACCCTAAACCTAACCCTAAACCTAACCCTAACACTAAGCGTAACCCTAAACCTAACCCTAAACCGAACCCTAACCCTAAACCTTACCCTAAACCTAACCTTAACCCCAACACTAAACCTAAACCTATCTCTAACCCCAAACTTTACCCTTACCCTAACCCTAACCCTAAACCTAACCCTAACGCTAACCCTTACCCTAAACCTAACCCTAATCCTAACCTTAACTCTTACCCTTACACTAAACCTAACCCTAACCCTAAAACGAACACTAACCGTTACCTTAAACCTAACCCTTACCCTTACCCTAACCCTAACCCTAACCCTAAACCTAAACCTACCCTAACCCTAACCCTAACACTTACCCTAACCCTAACCCTAATCCTAACGCTTACCCTAACCTTAACCCTAACTCTAACACTTACCCTAACCCTAACCCTAACCCTAACCCTAACCCTTACCCTAACTCTAACCAAACCCTAACGCTAACCCCTAACTCTAACCCTTAACCTAACCCTAACGCTAACCCTAATCCTTCACCTAACCCTAACCCTTACCCTAACCATACCCCTAACCATAACCCTTACCTTTACCCTAACCCTAACCCTAAACCTAACCCTTACCCTTACCCTAACCCTAACCCTAACCTTAACTCTAAACCTAACCCTAACACTAACCCATACCCTTACCCTAACCCTAACCCTAAACCTAACCCTAACCCTAAACCTATCCCTAACCCTAACCTTTACCCTTACCCTAACCCTAACCCTAAACCTAAAGCTTACCCTTACCCTAACCCTAACACTAACCTTAATGCTAACTCTAACCCTAACCCTAACCCTTACATTAACCCAAACACTAACCCTTACCCTTAACCTAAACCTAACCCTAAACCTAACCCTAACCCTAACCTTAACCCTAAACCTAACCTTAACCCTAACACTTACCCTAACGATATCCTTAAACCTAACCCTAACCCTAACACTAACACTAACCTTAACCCTAACCCTAACCCTTATCCATACCCTAACCCTAACCCTAACCCTTACCCTAACCCTAACCCTAACCCTAACCCTAAACCTAACCCTTAACCTTACCCTAAGCCTAACCCTTACCCTAACCCTAACCTTAACCCCAACACTAAACCTAACCCTAACCCTAAACCTAACCCTAACCCTTAACCTTACCCTAACCCAATCCCTACACCTAACATTAACCCTAACCATAACCCTTACCCTAACCCTAACCCTAATCCTAACCCTAACCCTTACACTTACCCTAACCCAATTCATAAACCTATCCCTAACCTTAACCATAACCCTTACCCTAACTCTAACCCTAAACCTAACCCTAACCCTTACACTTACCATAACCCTAACCCTAACCGTAAAACTAACCACAACCCTAACCTTAACCCTAACCCTAAACCTAACCCTTACCCTAACCTTAACCCCAACACTAAACCTAACCCTAACCCTAAACCTAACACTAACCCTAACCCTAACCCTCACCCTTACCCTAAACCTAAACCTAACTCTAATCCTAAACTTAACCCTAACTCTAAACCTCACTCTACCCTAGCCCTTACCCTAACCCTAACCCTAACACTAACCTTAACTTTAACCCTAACCCTAAACCTTAACCATAACCTTAACAATAATCCTAACCCTTACCTTTATCCTAACCCTAAACCTAACCCTAACCCTAACCATAACTCTTACCCTTACCCTAACCCGAAACCTAATCCTAACCTGAACACTCAACCTTACCCTTACCCTAAACCTAACTCTAACCCTTACCCTAAACCTTCCCCGAAGCCTAACCCTCTTACCCTTACCTTAACCCTAACCCTAATCCTAACCCTAACACTAACCCTAACACATACACTTACCCTAACCCTAACCCTTAACCTAACCCTAACCCTAACCCTAATCCTTACCATAACCCTAACCTTAACCCTAGCCCTTACCATAAACCTAACCCTAACCCTAACCTTAAACGTAACCCTAACCCTATCCCTAACCCCTAACCCTAACCGTAACCGTAACCCTAACCCTAACCCTTACCCTTACCCTAACCCTACCCTAAACCTAACACTAACCTAACCCTAACCCTAACACCTAACCCTAAACCTAACCCTAACCCTTACCCTTACCCTAACCCTAACCCTAAACCTAATCCTAACCCTAATCCTAACCCTTAACCTAACCCTAACCCTAACCCTAAACCTAATCCTAACCCTAATCCTAACCCTTAACCTAACCCTAACCCTAGCCCTAACCCTTATCCTAACCCTAACTCTAAACCTAACCCTTAACCTAAACCTAACCCTAACCCTAACCCTTACCCTTACCCTTACCCTAACTCTAATCCTAACCCTAACCCTTACCCTAACCCTAACCCTAAACCTAACCCTTAACCTAAACCTAAACCTCACCCTACCCTAACCCTTACCCTTAACCTAACCCTAACCCTAAACCTAACCCTAACCCTAACCCTAACCCTAACCCTAAACCTTACCCTTACCTAAACCTAACCCTAATCCTTACCCTAAACCTAACCCTAACCCTAAACCTAACCTTAACCCTTACCCTTACTGTAATGCTAATCCTAACCCTAACCCTAACCCTAACACATACCCTTACCCTAACCCTAACCCTAACTCTAACCGTAACCCTAAACCTAACCCTAAACCTAACCCTAACACTAAGCGTAACCCTAAACCTAACCCTGAACCTAACCCTAACCCTAACCCTTACCCTAAACCTAACCTTAACCCCAACACTAAACCTAAACCTATCCCTAACCCCAAACTTTACCCTTACCCTAACCCTAACCCTAAACCTAACCCTAACGCTAACCCTTACCCTAAACCTAACCCTAATCCTAACCTTAACTCTTACCCTTCCCCTAAACCTAACCCTAACCCTAAAACGAACACTGACCGTTACCTTAACCCTTACCCTTACCCTTACCCTAATCCTAACCCTAACCCTAAACCTAAACCTAACCCTAACCCTAACCCTAACACTTACCCTAACCCTAACCCTAATCCTAACGCTTACCTAACCTTAACCCTAACTCTAACACTTACCCTAACCCTAACCCAAACCCTAACCCTAACCCTTACCCTAACTCTAACCAAACCCTAACGCTAACCCCTAACTCTAACCCTTAACCTAACCCTAACCCTAACCCTAACCCTTCACCTAACCTAACCGTTACCCTAACCATACCCCTAACCATAACCCTTACCTTTACCCTAACCCTAACCCTAAACCTAACCCTTACGCTTACCCTAACCGTAACCCTAACCTTAACTCTAAACCTAACCCTAACAATAACCCTTACCCTTACCCTAACCCTAACCCTAAACCTAACCCTAACCCTAAACCTATCCCTAACCCTAACCTTTACCCTTACCCTAACCCTAACCCTAAACCTAAAGTTTACCCTTAGCCGAACCCTAACACTAACCTTAATGCTGATTCTAACCCTAACCCGAACCCTTACACTAACCCAAACACTAAACCTTACCCTTAACCTAAACCTAAACCTAAACCTAACCCTAACCCTAACCTTAACCCTAAACCTAACCTTAACCCTAACACTTACCCTAACGCTATACTTAAACCTAACCCTAACCCTAACCCTAAACCTAATCCTAACCCTAATCCTAACCCTTAACCTAACCCTAACCCTAAACCTAACCCTTATCCTAACCCTAACTCTAAACCTAACCCTTAACCTAAACCTAACCCTAACCCTAACCCTTACCCTTACCCTTACCCTAACTCTAATCCTAACCCTAACCCTTACCCTAACCCTAACCCTAAACCTAACCCTTAACCTAAACCTAAACCTCACCCTACCCTAACCCTTACCCTTAACCTAACCCTAACCCTAAACCTAACCCTAACCCTAAACCTAACCCTAACCTTAACCCTAACCCTAACCCTAACAATTGCCCCAACCCTAACCCTTACCCTAAACCTAACACTAACACGAACCCTAACCCTAACCCTAACCCTAACCCTTAACCTTACCCTAATCCTAACCCTAAACCTAACACTAACCCTAACCCTAACTCTAACCCCTAACCCTACCCCTAACCCTAACCCTTACCCTTATTCTAACCCTAACCCTAACACTTACCCTTACCCTAAGAATAACCTAATCCTAACCCTAACCCTAACCCTTACCCTAACCCTAACCCTTATCCTTAAGCTAACCCTGAACCTAACCCTAACCCTAATCCTTACCCTTACCCTAACCCTAACCCTAACTCTAAGCCTTACCGTTACGCTAAACCTAACTCTAACCCTTACCCTAAACCTATCCCTAACTGCCGGGGCCAACCGGCAGCAAACCAGGGTTCGCAGATTGGGGTTCCTGAAATAGGGGACAAGGACTAGGAAGAAAAAGAAGAGAGACAGACACACCGGGTCCGGGATGTCCGCAGTCCAGGCAAAGACTGACTAGACTGCCGCGTTTATTTTCCACTCCCCCTTCTTCCCTCCTCCTCTCCCCGGGAACCTCCAGGTGTTACATTCATATGGTAATTCTCAGGTCATTTACATAGAATAGGGCCAGAAAGCAATAAGACAATATAGCCATCGTCTGATGCAAGTCAAGGTACAGTTTGATTCCACTCTGGCTCCCAACATGTCCCCCGTTTTTTATTTTAAAAGAAACACAAATGCAATTTTTACTCTTTTCTATACCCCTAATTTATCCTGTCACATTTTCCAAAAATGACTTTGGTCCCTTGGTCCAACGGGGATTTGATGGGCGGAGATTCAACTTCCGTGACTTCTTCAGGCTGACTCAGGGGCGCCGTCTCCACGCTTGACCAGGGACCTTAAGAAGCCTAGCCTGTTTTATCAAGGGGTTGCAAGGATTAGACACCAGGAACAACAATCTACTCCAAACTAGAAATCATACTTGACATTCAACAACTGCACAAACCATCCTTGGCCACAACAGCGCAGCCTACCTAGCACCCATTTGCAAAGGCTTTTTCTTGATTGTCTGGGGAACTAAATTTCTGCAACCTTAACAATGCTTCAGTTGTCAGATCTAAACAGATTAATAGAGACACAAGCCTCAGATCCACAAACTTTTCCTGAATTTGTGGCTGGTGTCAAAAATAAAAAAATTCGCTCAATTAGGACTTTAAACTACCCACTATCACAGAAGATTAACAAGTTCCTGCCCAGTTATGAAAGGCACGGGCATTAGTAAGGCATGCTTACAAACTATTCTATGACCTCCCGGCTCTGATTAATTTGAATGGCCAAGCACAAGTGACTCTAAGATCTGACACCAACTCTGCCATCCAAGCAGAGGCTTTCCTGTCCCGGTAGTGTCTCTCCACACAGGGATAAACATCCCATTGGCATTTCACTTTGTTGGTTGCTGGATTTGAACTCAGGGTCTGGGCGCTGTCTCTCAGCTCTCCAGCTCAAGGCTAGCGCCCTGCCACTGTGAGTCCCGAGCTTGGTGCTTGAGTGCTTCCCCCCAGCTTTTCAGCTCAGAGCTAGCACTCTGCCACTTCGAGCTCCAAAGCAACTCTGTCCCAGCATCCTGCTGGCAGATTAGACACCACAGTCTCACAGGGACTTTGCTTTGCCCGGGCAGGCTCAAAACTGTGGCTTTCAGATCAATGAGTCTACAAAAGGACACTTTACTCCAATTAGAAGCAACAAGGTGGTCAATGCAGAAATAGTCTCTAAGCATGATCTTACCTGAAACTTGGTGAGGGCCAAACTTACATCTGAATGAGGATCTGCTGTCCTTCTCCATGGGCCTTCTGGAGATTGCTATAAAGTAACTTACAAGAGTAAGCTGAAATAGCAATTAAGCAACCATTTTGATAGTCCTAATTTTCCTTGTTTCTTTTTTTGAAACAAAGCTTTAGGACAACTTTACTTTTAAATTTTGTTCAGAAATGGTTTCTAATTTTCTTTAAAACTTTTACACTTTTTAACTTAAACTCTTAACACTTTGGTCTTTATTTGCATTTGAAAAACCTTTAAGGGCACAAAGAACTCCTTCTGCCTTCAGGCCCCCTAGGGCTCAAGTCACTCCTCTTGCCTTTTAGAAAAGGGCTTTTTTTTTGCAGTTTAGATTACTGTCTTAAACTCCAACAACAGTTTAAACTCAAATAACAGTTTTTCCCTAATTCAAGAACTATAGACATCAGTGCACCAAAAGTCTAAGTCTGGACTTTTTTTTTTATACCCAATAGCATGGAGATAAATCTTTAAACATTCCTTTAAAATACTAATCACATTATCCACATTTTACCATCAGATTTGCAAGAAAAGACAGACAGGCAAAATTTCTGACGTTAATGAACAATTTTACATTTAAATCTCTAATACATGTTTCCAAACTTTAACTTAAAGTAATAAATCCCAAATTCCCTAACACCTCTGTGCTAAACAGGATACAATGTTTACAATGTAAACAGCTGTATGCCTTGCAATAAAATGCAGATTTCAGGATCTAGAAAAATATTTACCAGTTTTTCTTTAAGACAATGCAATAACCCTTTGAGACATAGGAAACATTCAAGCCTACTAATTTTCTTGAAGTTTAGACTTAGATTTATCCAATTGCTTTTGTGTTTCAAATGAGCTCAACCATTGTTTTATACAGCATGCTGATAATTTAACCTTGAACATGTTCACTCACACCCATTCGTACACACATTCATACTCAAAGATCTTAAAGCGCGCAAAATTAATATCGGCCGTTCATTTTCCAGAAATTTTAGTATCATGAGGGTTTTTTGCTAATCTTATTCTTGTGGGTGACAACCAAGTTTTAAAACAAAGCTTTTTAACAAAGCGACTAGCTAAAATTTAAGACTGAAGTTTGTGTCCTGCCACCAACTGTCTCCAGACTGTCACTTCGGCAGGTTGTAGGAAAAAGGAAACTAGAAGGAAGACTGCAGCTGCTTTGTCTGGCCTCTGCTCACCTCAGCTGCAGCCGATTGGGAGGGGCCATACTAGGCCACAGTGGAGCCAAAACTTTTTACTTCCCAGAAATATTCAAATAGATAACAAGGATGTGCTTGAGTACGCACAGAAAAACCATAAGGATCCATATTTAGAACTGGTACCAATTTTAAAGACAAAACTGGACAAAACAACAACAACAGAAAATACCCAAGGAAAACTATAACACGAACAAGACAGAGAAGTGGAGACTTTTAAACAGAATCAGACATCGACATATAACAAGAAAATTGAACTCAATCAGATACACTTAACACAAACACATGAGCTCAGATGAATGTACTCTCAGGTATGCCCTGTTATCGACAAGAAACTCAGAAGGGGAGGGGGGGTCAAGGCGTCCCTTGACCACCCAGGCCTCTGTTTTAGGCCCACAGTGCACCTTTTCAAACAAACAAACAAAAATAAAATAAAATAAAATAAAATAAAACGCTGACATACAAGGGGGTCGGCCGACTTCTACTTACGTCTGGAGGCCTTTGCTTTTCACCTGGGCATCTTTTACAAAAAAGGTTATTAAGAAGAGGGATGGTAAAGACAAAATAATGTCACATATTAAATTGTGTAGAGTCAATAAATATGTTAAAAGGTCCCTACATAATAGTAAAAGGAGGAGAAACACAGCTCATATGAATGTGTGGAACAAGTGGATCAGTAGCAGTCCCGATTGACATGCACAAATAACTCAGGTCCTTCCCACGTCGCAGGATGCACCACTGGAGGGTTGGGGGTGTAGGCCCAGTGAGTCGCTGCTTGGATGGCCACTGTCACTCTCCACGATCCGAACGCAGCGTTCAGGCAGCCAGCGGGCATCATTTTCTCCTTGTGAAAAAACACATACATGCCCTCGACCCCAGGTTAGAACAGGATCAGGTCCATGCCAAGCACCAGTTAGGGGATCCTTCCATTTCACTAAGGCAAAAGGACGCTGCGCTCTTTTTTCCCAGAATCGCTGAGCAGCAGATAAATTATTTGAATCCAAATTCAAAAAATTTAAAACAAATAAAGCATGATTAAGTATATTCATAGGGGTAGCGGGATATGACTCTCCTTTCTGTATTTTAGCAATTTGATGTTTTAATAATCCATTAGCTCTCTCCACGATGCCTTGACCTTGAGGATTGTAAGGAATGCCTGTAATATGAGTGATATTATAGGAATGGCAGAAGGATTGAAATGCTCGGCTTGCATAGCCAGGGCCATTATCTGTTTTTATTTGCGAGGGAATCCCCATCTCAGCAAAGCATCGAATGCAGTGAGAGATACAATGTTTAGTGGCTTCCCCAGCAAGGGGGGTGGCCAAGATAAAATTAGAATAAGTATCTACAGTAACATGAACATATTTTAATCGGCCAAATGATGGAACATGCGTGACATCCATCTGCCAAATGTGATTAGAAAGCAGTCCTCGTGGATTTATGCCTAAATGGGGGGCTGGTGAAAAAGGGACACAGTTGGAGCAAGTCTTAACTATTTGCCGCGCGGCTTCTCTAGATAATTTAAACTGTCGGCGCAAGGCTCGACTGTTTTGATGATGGATGGCATGTGACTGCTTAGCAAGTTCAACCTGAGTTAAGTAAACTCTGGTGGCGGAGTCAGTAACTGCATTGCCCTCACTTAAAGGGCCAGGAAGATTAGTGTGAGCTCGAACAAAGCCAAAAAAACAGGGGTGGTTGCGAGAACAAAGCATAGTTTGTATTTGGCGAAATTGGGTCTGAATATTGGAGTTAGTAGTTCCAATAAAGGGAACAGTTTCTATGACTTGAAGAGCACGAATTACATATTGACTGTCTGAGTATAAGTTAAAGGGCTCGTCTTGTAACAGGACGAGTGCTTGTAAAACAGCCTCTAATTCCACCTCTTGGGCGGAGGAAAAACCTGTAACCCAAGATTGAGTTTTCCCATTAATGGTCAGAGCAGCCGTTCCATTTGAGGATCCATCTGTAAATACCAAAGCAGCAGAAGATAAAGGCGAGACCTGTACTATGGAAGGAAATAGAAACGTATGACACGCAGCAAATTGGAGAAGTTTGTTAGACGGGTAGTGATGCAAAATTTTCCCCGTATAATTGGCCCAAGCAATGGCCCAAGAATCGCAATGGGCGAATAGCCAATCTTGTTGTTGTAGATTATATGGGACACAGATAAAATGAGGTTCCTGACCTAAATATTTACGGGAATCCACTCGGCACATGTGTATCAGATTAGCTACCAATTCGTAGTAGGGGGTCAGCACTTTGCCGGGTGTTGATGGTAGATAAAGCCATAAAAGTGGGCCATCCTGCCACAATACAGCAGTTGGGGAGTGAGAAGTAGCTAAAATATAAACTCCCCAGGGTTAGAATAGTCACAATAGGTCATTTGTTGCTGGGAAATTGCCTTTTCTACAATTTGGATGGCCCTCCTGGCATCAGGATTTAATTCGCGCAAGGATGTAGGGTTGGTATCTCCTTTTAAGAGATCAAAAAGGGGTTTTAACTCTCCTGTGGAGAGCTTTAGATAAGGCCGAAGCCAATTTATATCTCCTAAGAATCGCTGAAAATCATGAAGAGTTCTTAAGTGGGAAGTTTTTAATTGTATTTTTTGGCTTTTAAAATAGTGTGGGCCTAATATATGGCCTAGATATGTAAAAGGGGGGTGTTCCTGAACCTTTTCAGCTGCTATTATAAGGCCAAAGAGGCTCAGATCTTGCTTTAGTTGTCCAAAGGCTTGTCGTATGACGATAGGGTCAGAACAAGCCAACAAGATGTCATCCATATAATGAACAATATAAACAGAAGAAAATTTTTCACGAGTGGAAGAAATGGCTCTAGCTACAAAACTTTGACATAAAGTTGGGCTATTTGCCATGCCCTGCGGAAGCACAAGCCAGTGATATCGCTTCATGGGTTCTTTAAAATTAACAGAGGGGACACTGAAGGCAAAGCGCTTACAGTCTTGAGGCGCCAGGGGTATAGTATAGAAACAATCCTTCAAATCTATAATAATCTTATAAGTATCCTTTGGGATTGCCATGGGTGAAGGCAAGCCAGGCTGTAGGGCCCCCATCAGTTCCATTGTGGCATTTATTTTTCTCAAATCCTGTAACAGCCTCCATTTACCTGACTTTTTCTTTATAACAAAAATTGGAGAATTCCATGGAGAGTTAGAAGGGGCCACATGCCCCAAGTCCAGCTGTTCCTGTACCAGCTGCTGTACTGCAATGATCTTTTCTAGTGAAAGAGGCCACTGTTCAACCCATACCGGTTGTTCAGAGAGCCAATTTATGGGATCAGCATGAGGGGGAGGGCAAACGACAGCTCCCGTCAAGGGATACCCTAATCCTTGTCTCGTAGGGTGAGACTGGGGTTGGAGTGGCTCTAGCTCCCCCTGTGCTGCTCGGCCTAGTCCCCTAAAGGGGAGGAGGCCTTGATCAAGTAACTGCTTAGTGACCGCAGCACTAGGACTAAACATATACACTCCCATTTTTTCCATGATATCACGACCCCATAAATTAATTGGCAGATGATCCAAGACAAATGGCTGAAAATGACCAGAGTGCCCTTCCTCATCTCTCCAAACAAGGATCGCACTGCTCTGCTGTGGGTCAGTTGCTTGCCCAACCCCCTGTAGGGAAGTCATAGAGGTTGTCAGGGGCCATTGGGCTGGCCAATGTTTTTTAGATATCACAGACACATCTGCTCCAGTGTCTAATATTCCTTTAAAGGGCTTTTCTTGTATAAATATAGTCATCTCAGGCCTCTCTTGTTTTATGCTTTGTACCCAATAGATATCAGAAGATCTAAATCCTCTCTGTCCACATGGGGAATTAGCAGTCTCCCCGGGAGGTAAAGGCACAAGTATTAATTGTGCTAATTTTTGACCGGCTGGGATCGATACCACGTGTTTCGGGGCAGAGGCCATAACTTTAATTTCTCCAGTAAAATCCTGGTCAATTTTGCCAGGTGTAATCTGTATCCCTTTAAGGGCTGAGCTACTTCGCCCTAACAGCAATCCAGCCACTCCCGGGGGAAGGGGGCCGAAGACCCCCGTGGGGAGAGCTTGTGTCCCCATCTCTGGGGTCAATACTGAGCAGGTGGAGGAACAGAGGTCCAATCCTGCACTTCCTGGGGTGGCAAGGAGGAGGCCGGAGACTGATCTTGGGGGGTTGTTAGAAGATGCACTTGTGGCCGAGAAGAGGGAGGGACTGCCCCATGGTTTTGCGGGGCCAGGGGCTGGCCCCTCCTCCAGTTTCCCGAAAGCGGGCGGCCATTGCGATCTGTTCTTGACCTGCAATCTTTAGCCCAGTGCTTCCCTTTACCACAGCGTGGACATGTGCCAGGTGATTTTTCTCTCTTTTGCCTGGCCTGGCGTGGGCATTGCGTCCTCCAATGTCCTATTTGTCCACAAGAGAAGCAACGCCCTGGGGGTCTAGTAGCCCGAGAATGCCGCTGACCTCTATATTTTAGCGACTCAGTAACAGTCTTTCCTTGAGGAGCGGCGGCTAAAGTAAGGCCTTGTACATGGCAGGGTCCAATATCAGCACACAGTGAAATAAAGTCCGTGATTCCTCCCTTATTCCTATGGGGTCTGATAGCTGCCTGACAGGCGGCATTGGCATTTTCATAGGCTATGTGTCTAACTATAATCTCCCTTGCATTCTCATCTTGTACTAGGCGGTCTGCAGTCTCCATTAATCGAGACAAAAATTCTAGATAAGGCTCATTTGGTCCCTGTTTAACTTCTACTAGATTTTTTGTACGATTGGAATTGCGTAACTTTTTCCAAGCCTCTCTCGCCGCAGCATTTATTTGTAAATAGGCCTCCTTTGCATAACCCAATTGATCTTCGGTGTTTTTATAGGTTCCCTCTCCTAACAACTGATCAACAGTGTAAGGCAGGTTCTTAGACCTATTTGTTTCAATTTTAGCCCGACACTGTGCAGTGAACTCTGTCTCCCATAATAAGTACTCTCCTGCACTAAGGCATGCTGTGGCAAGCCGCTTCCAGTCATTTGGGCATGCAATACCAGCACACGCGGCCTCCAATATTACTTGAGTAAAAGGGGCAGTTGGCCCATATTGGGAGCAGGCATTTTTTAAATCCTGTAATAATTTAACAGGAACAGGTTGATGGTATACTTGTTCATCATGATCAACTAAACTAGGGAAGCATCGAGGCCCTGAAATACCTTCCCTCTCTCTAGCAGCCTGAGTCAGGTTTAATTGCAATGCACTGTGCCTGGTTGTAGTGCCTGTTAAAAGGGACTTGTTGCTAGGGCCTTTAGGCTTGCCTAAAGGTTGAGAAAGGGATTGAGGCCGTAAGGCTGCAGCCGGAGGCGGTGGGTGTGAGGGGTAAGGTTTAGAATCAGACACCATAGTGGCCTGAGGGTCATATTTCTTTCCTACTTCTGGGGGTGCTCTCTGCTCTGTCCCTATTTTCGATAGAAAATGTGGATTTCTTCTAACTTCTTCTCCATCGTAGCCATTCGGCCCTCCATTGACTCATCATAACGTTCCACCTTGATATTCAAACCTGAATTCTGATACTCAATATCTACTGGTTGTTGTTCCCTTTTCAAAATCTCACTTAGACTCTCTTGGGCTGCGGCATATGGCTCAGCCTCAGGTTCTTCCGAAGGGTCCTTTAACTCATAAAGTTCCCTTAATTCAAGATTAAGTTCAGCATCTTCATGTAGAGGATCTATGTATTCACTTACTAAATTCCATACATTAGTAGCCTCTACTGGGGTCTTTTCGGGGCCATATACATCATAATAATCTTGAATTCTTTTTCCTATCCGCTGCCAGGCTTTTTGGAATTCCTCCTCTATAGACCTCGGGCATGCCTCCTTGAGAAACTGTAGGAAGCTCTGAAGCACCCCCTCTTCCACCCACGTTCCGTGGGCTTCAAATAGGCCTGTTAAGATCGGTAGAAATAACCCATGGCTATTAGCTTGACCCATAATTTTTACTCCTGACTATACTCTCTTAATAGTCCTACGATGTGTTACTCACCACAGGGAGGGGTCCTTCACCTTCGTCCCAGATTTTCAGGGTCCCTGTTCGGGCGCCAGATGCCGGGGCCAACTGGCAGCAAACCAGGGTTCGCAGATTGGGGTTTCTGAAAGAGGGGACAAGGACTAGGAAGAAAAAAAAGAGAGACAGACACACTCCCCCTTCTTCCCTCCTCCTCTCCCCGGGAACCTCCAGGTGTTACATTCATATGGTAATTCTCAGGTCATTTACATAGAATAGGGCCAGAAAGCAATAAGACAATATAGCCATCGTCTGATGCAAGTCAAGGTACAGTTTGATTCCACTCTGGCTCCCAACACCTAACCCTAACCCTAACCCTAACACTGACCCCAACACATACGCTTACCCTAATCCTAACCCTAACCCTAACCGTAACCCTAAACCTAACCCTAACCCTAACCCTAACCCTACCCCTAACCCTTACCCTTACCCTAAACCTAACCCTAAACCTAACCCTAACCCTTACCCTTACCCTCATCCTAACACTAACGTTAACCCTAACTGTAACCCTAACCCTAACATTAACCCTAACCCTTATCCTTACCCTACCCATAACCCTAACTCTAAACCTAACCCTAACCCTAAACCTAACCCTTACCCTTACCATAACTATAACCCTAAACCTAACCCTAACCCTTACCCTTACCCTAACCTTAACCCTAACCCTAAACCTAACAATTGCCCCAACCCTAAACCTAACCCTAACCCTAAACCTAACCCTTACCCTGTCCCTAACTGTAACCCTAAACTTAACCGTAACCTTAACACTAAACCTTACACTAACCCTAACCCCAATCCTAACCCTAACACTTACCCTTACCCTTACCCTAACCCTAAGGCTAACCCTAAACCTAAACCTAAATCTAACCCTAACCTTAACCCTAACCCTAACCCTAACCCTAAACCTAACCCTAACCCTAACCCTAACCCTTACCCTAACCCTAAACTTAAACCTTAACCCTTACCCTAACCCTAACCCTAACCCTAACCCTAACACTTACCCTAAACCTACATCTACCTCTAAACCTAACCCCAATCCTAACCCTAACCCTTACCCTTACCCTAAACCTAAGGCTAACCCTAAACCTAAACCTGAATCATAACCTAACCTTAACCCTAACCCTAACCCTGAACCTAAACCTAACCCTAACCCTAACCCTTACCCTAACCCTAAACTTAAACCTTAACCCTTAACCTAACCCTAACCCTAACCCTAACACTTCCCCTAACCCTAACTCTAACTCTAACCCTAACCCTAACCATTACCGTAACCCTAACCCTAACCCTAAACCTAACCCTTATCGTAACACTAACCCTAACATTAACCCTAACACTTAACCTAACCCTAACACTTACCCTAACCCATAACCATAACCCATATCCTAACCCTAACCCTAACCCTAACCCCTAACCCTAACCCTAACCCTAACCCGAACCCAAAACCTAACCCTAACCCTAACTCTAACACTTAACATTATCCTAACCCTAACCCTAAGCCTAACACTTACCCTTACCCTAAACCCTACTCTAACCCTAACCCTTACCCTAAACCTTACCCTAACCATAACCCTAAACCTAACCCTAATCCTAACCCTTACCCTTACAATAACCCTAAACCTAACCCTACCCTAACCTTAACCCTAACACTTAACTTTACCCTAACCCTAACCCTAACCCTAAACCTTACCCTTACCTAAACCTAACCCTAATCCTTACCCTAAACCTAACCCTAACCCTAACCCTAACCTTAACCCTTACCCTTACCGTAACGCTAATCCTAACCCTAACCCTAACCCTAACACATACCCTTACCCTAACCCTAACCGTAACTCTAACTGTAACCCTAAACCTAACCCTAAACCTAACCCTAACCCTAAGCGTAACCCTAAACCTAACCCTAAACCTAACCCTAACCCTAACCCTTACCCTAAACCTAACCTTAACCCCAACTCTAAACCTAAACCTATCCCTAACCCCAACCTTTACCCTTACCCTAACCTTAACCCTAAACCTAACCCTAACGCTAACCCTTACCCTAAACCTAACCCTAATCCTAACCTTAAATCTTACACTTACACTAAACCTAACCCTAACCCTAAAATTAACCCTAACCATTACCTTAACCCTAACCCTTACCCTTACCCTAACCTTAACCCTAACCCTAAACCTAAACCTAAACCTAACCCTAACCCTAACACTTACCCTAAACCTAACCCTAATCCTAACCCTTACCCTAACCTTAACCCTAAATCTAACACTTACCCAAACCCTAACCCAAACCCTAATCCTAACCCTTACCCTAACTCTAACCAAACCCTAAGGCTAATCCCTAACTCTAACCCTTAACCTAACCCTAACCCTAACCCTTAACCTAACCCTAAACCTTACCCTAACCATAACCCTAACCATAACCCTTACCCTTACCCTAAACCTAACCCTTACCCTTACCCTAACCCTAACCCTAACCTTAACTCTAAACCTAACCCTAACACTAACCCTTACCCTTACCTTAACCCTAACTCTAAACCTAACCCTAACCCTAAACCTATTCCTAACCCTAACCTTTACCCTTACCCTAACCCTAACCCTAAACCAAAACCTTACCCTTACCCTAACCCTAACACTAACCTTAATGCTTTCTCTAACCCTAACCCTAACCCTTACACTAACCCAAACACTAACCCTTACCCTTAACCTAAACCTAACCCTAAACCTAACCCTAACCCTAAGCTTAACCCTAAACCTAACCTTAACCCTAACACTTACCCTAATGCTAACCTTAAATCTAACCCTAACCCTAACGCTAACACTAACCTTAACCCTAACACTAACCCTTACCCATACCCTAACCCTAACCCTAAACCTAACCCTTAACCTTACCATAACCCTAAACCTAACTTTAACTCCAACCCTAAATCTAACCCTAACCCTAACCCTAAACCTTACCCTACGCCTAACCCTTACCCTAACCCTAACCTTAACCCCAACAGTAAATCTAACCCTAACCCTTAACCTTACCCTAAACCAATCCCTAAACCTAACATTAACCCTAACCATAACCCTTACCCTAACCCTAACCGTAATCCTAACCCTAACCCTTACACTTAACCTAAACCAATCCCTAAACCTAACCCTAACCTTAACCATAACCCTTACCCTAACCCTAACCCTAAACCTAACCCTAACCCTTACACTTACCCGAACCCTAACCCTAACCGTAAAACTTACCCCAACCCTAACCTTAACCCTAACCCTAACCCTAACCCTTACTCTAATCCTAAACCTTACCCTAAGCCTAACCCTTACCCTAACCCTAACCTTAACCCCAACACTAAACCTAACCCTAACCCTAAACCTAACCCTAACCGTTACCCTTAACCTAACCCTAACCCTAAACCTAACCCTAACCCTAACCCTAACCTTAACCCTAACACTAACCTTAACTCTAACCCTAACCCTTACCCATACCCTAACCCTAACCCTATCCCTAACCCTTACCCTAAACCTTCCCCGAAGCCTAACCCTAACCCTTACCCTTAACTTAACCCTAACCCTAATCCTAACCCTAACCCTAACACTAACCCTAACACATACACTTACCCTAACCCTAACCCTTAACCTAACCCTAACCCTAACCCTAACCCTAATCCTAACCCTAACCCTTCCCCTTCCCCTAATCCTAACCATAAAGCTAACCCTAACCCTAAACTTAACACAAACCTTTACCCTCACCCTAACCCTAACCCAAAACCTAACCCTAACCCTAACCCTAACCCTAACCCTTACCCTTACCCTAACCCTAACCATAACCATAATCCTTAACCTAACCCTAACCCTAACCCTAGCCCTTACCCTAACCCTAACCCTAACCCTAACCCCTAACCCTAAACCTTAACCTAATCCTAACCCTAACCCTAACCCTAACCCTTACCCTTACCCTAAACCTAAATCTAACTCTAATCCTAAACTTAACCCTAACTCTAAACCTCACCCTACCCTAGCCCTTACCCTAACCCTAACCCTAACCCTAACACTAACTTTAACCTTAATCCTAACCCTAAACCTAACCCTTAATCTTACCCTAACCCTAACCCTAAAGCTAACCCTAACCCTAACGCTAACCCTAACCTTAAACCTAACTCTAACCCTGACCCTAACCTTAACCATAACCTTAACACTAATCCTAACATTTACCCTTACCCTAACCCTAAACATAACCCTAAACCTAACCCTAACTCTTACACTTACCCTAACCCGAAACCTAACCCTAACCCAAACCCTCAACCTTACCCATACCCTAAACCTAACCCGAACCCTTACCGAAAACCTTCCCCGAAGCCTAACCCTAACCCTTACCCTTACTTTAACCCTAACCCTAATCCTAACTCTAACCCTAACACATACACTTACCCTAACCCTAACCCTTAACCTAACCCTAACCCTAACCCTAACCCTAATCCTTACCCTAAAACTAACCTTAACCCTAGCCCTTACCCTAACCCTAACCCTAACACTAACCTTAACCTTAACCCTAACCTTAACTCTAACCCCTAACCCTAACCGTAACCCTAACCCTAAACCTAACCTTCACCCTTACCCTAACCCTAACCTTAATGCTAACCCTAACCCTAACCCTAACCCTTACACTTATCCTAACCCTAAACCTAAACCTAACACTAACCCTAAACTTAACCCTAACCCTAACCCTAACCATAACCCTTACCCTTACCCTACCCTACCCTAAACCTAACCCTAACCTAACCCTAACCCTAACACCTAACGCTAACCCTAACCCTAACCCTTACCCTTAGCCTAACCCTAACCCTAAACCTAACCCTAACCCTAACCCTAACCCTTAACCTAACCCTAACCCTAAACCTAACCCTAACCCTAAAACTTACCCTTACCCTAACTCTAACCCTAAACCTAACCCTAACCCTTATCCTAACCCTAACCCTAAACCTAACCCTTAACCTAAACCTAACCCTAACCCTAACCCTTACCCTTACCCTATCTCTAACCCTAACCCTAACCCTAACCCTTACAATAACCCTTACCCTTACGCTTACCCTATCCCTAACCTCATCCCAACCCTAACCCTATCCCTAAACCCTAACCCAAATCATTAACGTAACCCTAACCCTAACCCTAACCCTAAACCTTACCCTTACCCTAAGCATAACTCTAACCCTAACCGAACCATAACCCTAACTCTTACCCGAACCCTAACCCTAAAGTTACCCTAACCCTAACCCTAACCCTAACCTTAACCCTAACGCTAACCCTAACCCTAACCCTAAATCTTACCCTTACCATAACTCTAACCCTAAACCTAACCCTAACCCTAAACCTAACACTAACTCTAACACTTACCCTAACCCTAACCCTAATCCTAACCCTACCCTTACCATTACCCTAATCTTAACGCTAACCCTAAACCTTACCCTAACCCTAACCTTAACCCTAACCCTTACCCTTATCCTAACCCTAAACCTAAACCTAACCCTAAACCTAACACTAACCCTAACCCTTACCATTACCCTTACCCTAACCCTAACCCTAACCCTATACTTAACCCTAACCCTAACCCTAACCCTTACCCTAACCATAACCCTAACACTAACCTCCCCCTTACCCTTACCCTAACCGTAACGCTAACCTTAACCCTAACCCTAACCCTAACCCTCACCCTTACCCTTACCCTATCCCTAACCCTAAACCTAACCCTAACTTAACCCTAACCCTAACACCTAACCCTAACCATAACCCTAACACTTAAACTTACCATAACACTAACCCTAACCCTAACCCTAACCCTAACACTTACCCTAACCCTCACCCTCATCCTAACCCTAATTCTTACCCTTACCCTAACCCTAACACTTACCCTAAACTTAACCCTAACCCTAACCCTATCCCTAACCCTTACCCTTACCCTAAGCCTAACCCTAAACCTAACATTAACTCTAACCCTTACCTTTAACCTAACCCTAACCCAATCCCTAACACTAACACTTTCGCTTACCCTAACCCAAACCCTAAACCTAACCCTAACCCTAACCCTAACACTTACCCTAGCCCTAACACTAACACTAACCCTTACCCTAACCCTAACCCTAACCCTTACCCTTTCCCTAACCCTAACCCTAACTCTAACACTAACCCTTACCCTTAACCTAACACTAAACCTAACCGTAACACTAACCTTAAATCTAACCCTATCCCTAACCCTAACACTTACCCTAACCCTAACCTTAACCCTAACCCTTACCCTTACCCTAATCCTAAACCTAACGCTAACCCTAACCCTTACCCTTACCCTAACCCTAAACCTAACCTTAACCACAACCCTTAATCTAACCCTAACCCTAACCCTAACCTTACCCTAACCCTAACCCTTACCCTAACCCTAAACTTAACTCCAACACTAAACCTAACCCTAACCCTAAACTTAACCCTAAACCTTACCCTTACCCTAAACCAAATCCTAACCCTAACCCTAACCCTAACCCGTACCCTTACCCTAACCCTAACCCTAAAACTAACCCTAACCCTAAACATAACCCTAACTCTAACCCTAACCCTTCCCCTTCCCCTTCCCCTAACCCTAAACTTAACCCTAACTCTAACCCTAACCCTTGCCCTTACCCTAACCATAACCCTAAACCTAACCGTAAACCTAACCCTAACCCTTACTCTTACCCTAACCCTAAACCTAAACCTAAACCTAACCCTAACCCTAACCCTAACCCTTAACCTAACCCTAACCCTAAACCTAACCCTAACCCTAAAACTTACCCTTACCCTAACTCTAACCCTAAACCTAACCCTAACCTTATCCTAACCCTAACCCTAAACCTAACCCTCAACCTAAACCTAACCCTAACCCTAACCCTTACCCTTACTCTATCGCTAACCCTAACCTTAACCCTAACCCTTACAGTAACCCTTACCCTTACCCTTACCCTATTCCTAACCTTATCCCAACCCTAACCCTATCCCTAAACCCTAACCCAAATCATTAACGTAACCCTAACCCTAACCCTAACCCTTACCCTTACCCTAAGCATAACTCTAACCCTAACCCGAACCCTAACCCTAACTCTTAACCGAACCCTAACCCTGAAGGTTACCCTAATCCTAACCCTAACCCTAACCTTAACCCTAACGCTAACCCTAACCCTAACCCTAATCCTTACCATTACCCTAACTCTAACCCTAAACCTAACCCTAATCGTAAACCTAACACTAACCCTAACACTTACCCTAATCCTAACCCTAATCCTAACCCTACCCTTACAATTACCCTAATCCTAACGCTAACCCTAAACCTTATCCTAACCCTAACCTTAACCCTAACCCGTACCCTTATCCTAACCCTAAACCTAAACCTAACCCTAAACCTAACACTAACCCTAACCCTTAACTTTACCCTTACCCTAACCTTAACCCTAACCCTAAACTTAACCATAACCCTAACCCTAAACCTTACCCTAACCATAACCCTAACACTAACCTCCCCCTTACCCTTACCCTAACCCTAACGCTAACCTTAATCCTAACCCTAACCCTAACCCTAACCCTTACCCTTACCCTATCCCTAACCCTAAACCTAACCCTAACCTAACGCTAACACTAACACCTAACCCTAATCATAACCCTAACACTTAAACTTACCCTAACACTAACCCTAACCCTAACCCTAACCCTAACACTTACCCTAACCCTCACCCTAATCCTAACCCTAATTCTTACCCTTACCCTAACCCTAACCCTTACCCTAAACTTAACCCTAACCCTAACCCTATCCCTAACCCTTACCCTTACCCTAAGCCTAACCCTAAACCTAACATTAACCCTAACCCTTACCTTTAACCTAACCCTAACCCAATCCCTAACCCTAACCCTTTCCCTTACCCTAACCCAAACCATAAACCTAACCCTAACCCTAACCCTAACACTTACCCTAGCCCTAACCCTAACCCTAACCCTTACCCTAACCCTAACCCTAACCCTTACCCTTTCCCTAAACCTAACCCTAACTCTAACACTAAACCTTACCCTTAACCTAACCCTAACCCTAAACCTAACCCTAACCCTAACCGTAACACTAACCTTAAATCTAACCCTAACCCTAACCCTAACACTTACCCTAGCCCTAAACTTAACCCTAACCCTAACCCTTACCCTTACCCTAACCCTAAACCTAAACCTAACCCTAACCCTTACCCTTACCCTAACCCTAAACCTATCCTTAACCCCAACCCTAAATCTAACCCTAACACTAACCCTAACCTTATCCTAACCCTAACCCTTAACCTAACCGTAAACTTAACCCCAACACTAAACCTAACCCTAACCCTAAACGTAACACTAAACCTTACCCTTACCCTAAACCAAATCCTAACCCTAACCCTAACCCTAACCCTTACCCTTACCCTAACCCTAACCCTAACCCTAAAACTAACCCTAACCCTAAACATAACCCTAACCCAACCCTAACCCTTACCCTAAACCTAACCCTAACCCTAACCCTAACCCTTACCATTACCCTAACCTACCTAACCTAACCCTAACCCTAACCCTTACCCTTACCCTAAGCCTAATTCTAACCCTAAACCGAAACCTAAACCTAACCCTTACCCTAATCCTAACCCTAAACCTTACCCTAACCCTAACGCTAACCCTAACCTTAACCCTAACGCTATTCATAACCCTAACCCTAATTCTTACCCTTACCCTAACCCTAACCCTAAACCTAACCCTAACCCTAACCCTAACCCTAAACCTAACCCTTACACTATCCCTAACACTTACCCTTAACCTAAGCCGAACCCTAAACCTAACACTAACCCTAAACCTTACCTTTACCCTAACCCTAACCCTATCCCTAACCCTACCCCTTACCCTTACCCTATCCCTAACCCTCACCTTAACCCTAACCCTAACCTTAACCCTAACCCTTACCCTTACCCTAACCCTAACCCTAAACCTAACCTTAACCCTAACCCTATCCCTAACCCTAACCCTTACCCTTACCCTAACCCTAACCCTAAACCTAACCCTATACATATCCCCTAATCCTAACCCTAACCCTAACCCTTACCCTAACCCTAACCCTAACTGTAACACTAACCCTTACCCTTATCCTAACCCTAATATTAAACCTAACCATAACCCTAACCCTAACCCTAACTTAACCCTAACCCTAACCCTATCACTTACCCTAAACCTAACCTTAACACCAACCCTAAATCTAACCCTCACCCTAATCCTAAACCTTACCCTAACCCTAACCCTTAACCTAACCCTAACCTTAACCCTAACCCTAACCCTTACCCTTACCCTAACCCTAACCCTAATTCTAACCCTTACCCTTACCCTAACCCTAAACCTAACCTTAACCCCAACCCTAAATCTGACCCTAACCGTAACCCTAAACCTTACCCTAACCCTACCCCTTACCTTAACCCTAACCTTAATCCCAACACTAAACCTAACCCTAAACCTAAAACTAACCCTAACCCTTACCCTAACCCAAACCCTAAACGTAACCCTAACCATAAACATAACCCTTGCCCTAAACCTAACCCTAATCCTAACCCTAACCCTTACCCTTACCCTAACACTAACCCTAACCCTAAAACTAACCCCAATCCTAAACTTAACCTAACCCTAACCCTTACCCTAACCCTAACCCTAATCCTAACCCTAACCCTTCCCTTACCCTAACCCCAACCCTAAATCGAACCCTAACCTTAACCCTAAACCTAACCATAAACCTAACCCTATCCCTAAACCTAACCCTTACCCTTACCCTAAACCTAACCCTAAACCTATCCCTAACCATAACTCCTAACCCTAACCATAACCCTTACCCTTACCCTAACCCTAACACTAACCTTAATGCTAACCCTAACCGTACTCCTAACCGTTACCTAGCCCTAACACTTACCCTAATCCTTACCCTAACCCTAACCCTAACCCTTAACCTTTGCCTAACCCTAACCGTAACTCTAACACTAAACTTTACCCTTAACCTAACCCTAACCCTAAACCTAACCCTAACCCTAACCGTTACCCTAACCTTAAACCTAACCCTAACCCTAACCCTAACACTTACCTAACCCTAACCTTAACCCTAACCCTAACCCTTACCCTTACCCTAACCGTAAACCTAACCCTAAACCTAACCCTTACCCTTACCCTAACCCTAAACCTAACCATAACCCCAACCCTAAATCTAACCCTAACCCTAACCCTAACTTTACCCTAAGCCTAACCCTTACCCTAACCCTAAACTTAACCCCAGCACTAAACCTAAACCTCACCCTAAACCTAACCCTTAACCTTAACCTTACCCTAACCCAAATCCTAACCCTAACCCTAACCCGAAACCTAAACCTAACCCTTACGCTAACCTAACCCTAACCCTTACCCTAACCCTAACCCTAACCCTAACCTTAACCCTAACGCTATCCCTAACCCTAACCCTAATCCTTACCCTTACCCTAACCCTAACCCTAACCCTAAACCTAACCCTAACCCTAACCCTAACCCTAACACTATCCCTAACCCTAACCCTATCCCTAACACTTACTCTAACCCCTACCCTAGCCCTAAACCTAACCCTAACCCTTACCCTTACCCTAAACCTAACCCTAACCCTAAACCTTACCCTTACCCTAACCCTATCCATAACCCTAACCCTTAACCCTACACTAACCCTAACCCTAAACCTAACCCTAAAAATATCGCCTAACCCTAACCCTAAACCTATCCCTTACCCTTACCCTAACCCTAACCCTAACTCTAACACTAACCATTACATTTATCCTAACCCTAACATTAAACCTAACCCTAACCCTAACCCTAACCTTAACCCTAACCCTAACCTTAACACTTATCCTAACCCTAACCTTAAACCTAATCCTAACCCTAACCCTAACCCTAACACTAACCATAACCTTAAGCATAACCCTAACCCTTACCCTTACCCTAACCCTAACCCTAACTCTAACACTAACCCTTTCCCTTATCCTAACTAAAACATTAAACCTAACCCTAACCCTAACCCTAACCCCAACCTTAACCCTAACCCTAACCCTAACACTTACCCTAACCCTAACCTTAAACCTAATCCCCCTAACCCTAACACTAACCCTAACCATAATCGTAACCTTAACCCTAACCCTTACCCTTACCTAACCCTCACCCTAACCCAAACCGTAACCCCTACCCTTACCCTAATCCTAAACCTAACCTTAACCCCAACCCTAAATCTAACCCTCACCCTAATCCAATCCTTACCCTTACCCTAACCCTAACCCTTACCCTAACCCTAACCCTAACCCTAACCCTTAACCTAATCCTAACCCTAACCCTAACCCTAACCTTAACCTTAACCCTAATCCTAAACCTAACCCTTAACCTTACTCTAACCCTAACCCTAATCCTAACCCTAACCCTAACGCTAACCCTAACCTTAACCCTACCTGTAACCCTAACCCTAACCTTACCCTTAACCTTAACCCTAATCCTAACCCTTACCCTTACCCTAACCCTAAACCTAACCCTAACCCTAACCCTAACCCTTACCCTTACTCTAACCAAAACCTAACCCTAACCCGAACCCTCAACCTTACCCTTACCCTAAAAATAACCCTAACCCTAACCCTAACCCTAAACCTTACCGTTACCCTAACACTATCCATAACCCTAACGCTAACCCTAACCTTAACACTTACCCTTACCTTAACCTAACGCTAACCCTTATCATAACCCTAACCCTAACCCAAACCCTAACCCTAAACCCTAACCCTAATAATTAACCTAACCCTAAACCTAACCCTAACCCTAACCTTACCCTTACCCTAACCCTAAACCTAACTCTAATCCTAACCTTAACCCTAACTCTAAACCTTACCCAACCCTAACCATTACCCTAATCCTAACCCTTACCCTAACCCTAACCCTTACCCTAACCCTAACCCTAACCCTAACCTAACCCTAACCCTTACCCTAACCCTAACCTTAACCCCAATACTAAACCTAACCCTAACCCTAAACCTAACCCTAAACCTTATCCTTACCCTAAACCTAACCCAAACCCTAAGCGTAACCCTAACCGTAACCATAACCCTTAACCTAACCCTAACCCTAACCCTAACTCTAACACTAACCCTTACTCTTATCCTAACCCTAACATTAAACCTAACCCTAAACCTAACCCTAACCTTAACCCTAACCCTAACCCTAACACTTACCCTAACCCTAACCTTAAACCTAATCCTAACCCTAACCCTAAACCTAACCTTAAGCCTAACCCTAACCCTTACCGTTACCCTAACCCTAACCCTAACTCTAACACTAACCCTTACCATTATCCTAACTCCAACATTAAACCTAACCCTAACCCTAACCCTAACCCTAACCTTAACCCTAACCCTAACCCTAACCCTAACACTTACCCTAACCCTAACCTTAAACCTAATCCTAACCCTAACCCTAACACTAACCCCAAACCTAATCGTAACCTTAACCCTAACCCTTACCCTTACCTAACCCTAACCCTAACCCAAACCGTAACCCCTACCCTTACCCTAACACTAAACCTAACCTTAACCCCAACCCTACATCTAACCCTCACCCTAATTCTTACCCTTACCCGAACCCTAACCCTAACCCGAACCCTAACCCTAACCCTAACCCTAACCTTAACCCCAACCCTAAATCTAACCCTCACCCTAATTGTTACCCTTACCCGAACCATAACCCTTACCCTAACCCTAACCCTAACCCTAACCCTTACCCTTACCCTAAACCTAACCCTAACCCTAACCCTAACCCTTACCCTAACCCTAACCTTAACCCCAATACTAAACCTAACCCTAACCCTAAACCTAACCCTAACCCTTATCCTTACCCTTACCCTAACCCAAACCCTAAACGTAACCCTAACTCTAATCATAACCCTTACCCTAACCCTAACCCTAATCCTAACCCTAACCCTTACCCTTCCCCTAACACTAACCCTAACCTTAAAACTAACCCCAACCCTAAACTTAACCCTAACCCTAACCCTAACTCTAACCCTTAACCTAACCCTAAACCTAATCCTAACCCTAACCCTTCCCCTTACCCTAACCCTAACCCTAAAACTAACCCTAATCCTAAACTTAACCCTAACTTTTACCCTCACCCCAACCCTAACCCTAACCCTAAACCTAACCCTAACCCTAACATTAACCCTTACCCTTACCCTAACCCTAACCATAATCCTTACCCTAACCTTAACCCTAACCCTAGCCCTTACCTTAACCCTAACCCTAACCCAAAACAATAACCCTAACCCTTAACCTAACCCGAAACCTAAACCTAACACTAACCCTTACCCTTACCCTAACCCTAAACCTAACTCTAATCCTAACCTTAACCCTAACTCTAAACCTTACTCTTCCCTAACCTTTACCCTAATCCTATCCCTAACCCTAACCCTAACCTTAACCTTAACCCTAATCCTATCCTAACCCTTACCCTTACCCTAAACCTAACCCTAACCCTAACGCTAACCCTAACCTTAACCCTACCTCTAACCCTAACCCTAACATTACTCTTAACCTTAACCCTAATCCTAACCCTTACCCTTACCCTAACCCTAAACCTAACCTTAACCCCAACACTAAATCTAACCCTCACCCTAATCCTAACCCTTACCCTAACCCTAACCCTTACCCTAACCCTAACCCTAACCCTAACCCTAACCCTTACCCTAACCCTAACCCTAACCCTAACCCTTACACTAACCCTAACCTTAACCCCAATACTAAACCTTACCCTAACCCTAAACCTAACCCTAACCCTAATCCTTACCCTAACCCTAGCCCAAACCCTAAACGTAACCCTAACCGTAACCATAACCCTTACCCTAACCCTAACCCTAATCCTAACCCTAATTCTTACCCTTACCCTAACACTAAAGCTACCCTAAAACTAACCCCAACCCTAAACTTAACCCTAACCCTAACCCTAACCCTAACCCTTACCCTAACCCGAAACCTAATCCTAAACCTAACCCTTCCCTTCCCCTAACCCTAACCCTAAAACTAACCCTAATCCTAAACTTAACCCTAACTTTTACGCTCACCCTAACCCTAAACCTAACCCTAAACCTAACCCTAACCCTAACCCTAACCCTAACACTAACCCTTACCCTTACCCTAACCCTAACCCTAACCATATACCTTACCCTAACCCTAACCCTAACCCTAGCTCTTACCCTAAACCTAACCCTAACCCTAACCCTTACCCTAACCCTAACCTTAACCCCAATAGTAAACCTAACCCTAACCCTAAACCTAACCCTAACCCTTACCCTAACCCTAACCCTAATCCTAACCCTAATTCTTACCCTTACCCTAACACTAAAGCTAACCCTAAAACTAACCCCAACCCTAAACTTAACCCTAACCCTAACCCTAACCCTAACCCTTACCCTAACCCGAAACCTAATCCTAAACCTAACCCTTCCCCTTCCCCTAACCCTAACCCTAAAACTAACCCTAATCCTAAACTTAACCCTAACATTTACGCTCACCCTAACCCTAAACCTAACCCTAAACCTAACCCTAACCCTAACCCTAACCCTAACACTAACCCTTACACTTACCCTAACCCTAACCCTAACCATATACCTTACCCTAACCCTAACCATAACCCTAGACCTTACCCTAACCCTAACCCTAACCCTAACCCTTACCCTAACCCTAACCTTAACCCCAATAGTAAACCTAACCCTAACCCTAAACCTAACCCTAACCCTTATCCTTACACTAACCCTAACCCAAACCCTAAACGTAACCCTAACGGTAACCATAACCCTTACCCTAACCCTAACCCTAATCCTAACTCTAACCCTTACCCTTACCCTAACACTAACACTAACCCTAAAACTAACCCCAACCCTAAACTTAACCCTAACCCTAACCCTAACCCTAACCCTTACCCTAACCCTAAACCTAATCCTAACCCTAACTCTTCCCCTTACACTAACCCTAACCCTAAAACTAACCCTAACCCTAAAGTTAACCCTAACGTTTACCCTCACCCCAACCCTAACCCTAACCCTAACCCTAAACCTAACCCTAACCCTAACCCTAACACTAACCCTTACCCTTAACCTAACCCTAACCCTAACCATAATCCTTACCCTAACCCTAACCCTAACCATAATCCTTACCCTAACCCTAACCCTAACCCTAACCCTAGCCCTTACCCTAAACCTATCCTAACTCCAAACCCTAACCCCAACCCTTAACCTAACCCTAACCCTAACCCTAATCCTAAACCTAACCCTTACCCTTACCCTAACCCTAACCCTAACCCTAACCCTAACGGTAACCCTAACCTTAACCCTACCTCTAACCCTAACCCTAACCTTACCCTTAAACTTAACCTAATCCTAACCCTTATCCTTACCCTAACCCTAAACCTAACCCTAACCCTAACACTAACCCTTACCCTTACTCTAACCCGAAACCTAACCCTAACCCGAACCCTCAACCTTACCCTTACCCGAAAAATAACCCTAACCCTTATCCTAAACCTTGCCCGAACCCTAACCCTTACCCTTACCCTTACCCTAAACCTAACCCTAACCCTAAACTTAACCCCTACTCTAAACCTAAGTCTAACCCTAACCCTTACCCTTACCCTAAACCTAACCCTAAATGTAATCCTAACCCTAATCCTAACTCTAACCCTTACCCTAACCCAAACCCTAATCCTAACCGTAACCGTTACCCTTAGCCTAATCCTAACCCTAGCCCTTACCCTAAACCTAAACCTAAACCTAACCCCTAACCCTAACCCTTAACCTATCCATAACCCTAACACTAACCCTAAACCTTACCCTAAGCCTAACCCTATCCCTAACCCTAACCTTAACCTTAACCCTAACCCTAACTCTAACACTTACCCTTAACCTAACCCTAAACCTAAACCTAACCCTAAACCTAACCCTATCCCTAACCCTAACCCTTACCCTTACCCTGAACCTATCCCTAAACCTAACCCTAAAAATATCCCCTAACCCTAACCCTAACCCTAACCCTATCCCTTACCCTTACCCTAACCCTAACCCTATCTCTAACACTAACCCTTACTCTTATCCTAACCCTAACATTAAACCTAACCCTAAACCTAACCCTAACCTTAACCCTAACCCTAACCCTAACACTTACCCTAACCCTAATCTTAAACCTAATCCTAACCCTAACCCTAAACCTAACCTTAAGCCTAACCCTAACCCTTACCCTTACCCTAACCCTAACCCTAACCCTATCCCTTACCCTTACCCTAACCCTAACCCTATCTCTAACACTAACCCTTACTCTTATCCTAACCCTAACATTAAACCTAACCCTAAACCTAACCCTAACCTTAACCCTAACCCTAACCCTAACACTTACCCTAACCCTAATCTTAAACCTAATCCTAACCCTAACCCTAAACCTAACCTTAAGCCTAACCCTAACCCTTACCCTTACCCTAACCCTAACCCTAACTCTAACACTAACCCTTACCCTTATCCTAACTCCAACATTAAACCTAACCCTAACCCTAACCCTAATCCTAACCTTAACCCTAACCCTAACCCTAACCCTAAAACTTACCCTAACCCTAACGTTAAACCTAATCCTAACCCTAACACTAATCCTAACCCTAATCGTAACCTTAACCCGAACCCTTACCCTTACCTAACCCGAACCCTAACCCAAACCGTAACCCCTACCCTTACCATAACCCTAAACCTAACCTTAACCCCAACCCTAAATCTAACCCTCACCCTAATCCTTACCCTTACCCTAACCCTAACCCTAACCCTAACCCTAACCCTTACCCTAACCCTAACCTTAACCCCAATAGTAAACCTAACCCTAACCCTAAACCTAACCCTAACCCTTATCCTTACCCTAACCCTAACCCAAACCCTAAACGTAACCCTAACTGTAAACATAACCCTTACCCTAACCCTAACCCTAATCCTAACCCTAACCCTTACCCTTACCCTAACACTAACCCTAACCCTAAAACTAACCCCAACCCTAAAATTAAACCTAACTTTAACCCTAACCCTAACCCTTAACCTAACCCTAAACCTAATCCTAACCCTAACCCTTAACCTAACCCTAAACCTAATCCTAACCCTAACCCTTCCCCTTACCCTAACCATAACCCTAAAACTAACCCTAACCCTAAACTTAACCCTAACTTTTACCCTCACCCTAACCCTAACCCTAAACCTAACCCTAACCCTCACCCTAACACTAAACCTTACCCTTACCCTAACCCTAACCCTAATCATTATCCTTACCCTAACCCTAACCCTAACCCTAGCCCTTACCTAACCCTACCCCTAACATAAAACAATAACCCTAACCCTTAACCTAACCGGAAACCTAAACCTAACCCTAACCCTAACCCTAACCCTAACCCTAACACTAACACTAAACCTAACTTTAAGACTAACCCTAACCCTTACCCTTACCCTAACCCTAACCCTAACTCTAACACTAACCCTTACCCTTATCCTAACTCCAACATTAATCCTAACCCTAACCCTAACCCTAACCCTAACCTTAACCCTAACCCTAACCCTAACCCTAACACTTACCCTAACCCTAACCTTAAACCTAATCCTAACCCTAACCCTAACACTAACCCTAACCCTAATCGTAACCTTAACCCTAACCCTTACCCTTACCTAACCTGAACCCTAACCCAAACCGTAACCCCTACCCTTACCCTAACCCTAAATCTAACCTTAAACCCAACCCTAAATCTAACCCTCAGCCTAATCCTTACCCTTACCCTAACCATAACCCTTACCCTAACCCTAACCCTAACGCTTACCCTTACCCTAACCCTAACCCTAACACTAACCCTTACCCTAACCCTAACCTTAACCCCAATACTAAACCTAACCCTAACCCTTATCCTTACCCTAACCCTAACCCAAACCCTAAACATAACCCTAACTGTAAACATAACCCTTACCCTAACCCTAACCCTAATCCTAACCCTAACCCTTACCCTTACCATAACACTAACCCTAACCCTAAAACTAACCCCAACCCTAAAATTAAACCTAACCCTAACCCTAACCCTTAACCTAACCCTAAACCTAATCCTAACCCTAACCCTTCCCCTTACCCTAACCATAACCCTAAAACTAACCCTAACCCTAAACTTAACCCTAACTTTTACCCTCACCCTAATCCTAACCCTAACCCTAAACCTAACCCTAACCCTAACCCTAACACTAACCCTTAACCTTACCCTAACCCTAACCCTAAACCTAACCGTAACCCTAACACTAACCCTAACCTTAACCCTACCTCTAACCCTAACCCTAACCTTACCATTAACCTTAACGCTAATCCTAACCCTTACCCTTACCCTTACCCTAACCCTAAACCTAACCTTAACCCCAACCCTAAATCTAACCCTCACCCTAATCCTAACCCTTACCCTAACCCTAACCCTTACCCTAACCCTAAACCTAACCCTAACCCTAACCCTTACCCTTACCCTAACACTAACCCTAACACCCTAACCCTAACCCTTACCCTTACCCTAATCCTAACCCTAACCCTAAACCTTACCCTAACCCTAACCTTAACCCTATCCCTTACCCTAACCCCAACCCTAAACCTAAACCGAACCCTAACCTTATCCCTAACCCTAACTCTTATCCTGACCCTAACCCTAACCCTAAACCTAAACCTAACCATAACCCCTAACCCTAACCGTAACCGTACCCCTAACTCTAACGCTTACCCTTACCCTAACCCTAACCTTAATGCTAACCCTAACCTAAACCCTAACCCTTACCCTTATCCTAACCCTAAACCTAAACCTAACCATAACCCTAAACTTAACCCTAACCCTAACCCTAACACTTACTCTAACCCTAACCTTAAACCTAATCCTAACCCTAACCCTAACACTAACACTAAACCTAACTTTAAGCCTAACCCTAACCCTTACCCTTACCCTTACCCTAAACCTAACCCTAACTCTAACACTAACCCTTACCCTTATCCTAACTCCAACATTAAACCTAACCCTAACCCTAACCCTAACCCTAACCCTAACACTTACCCTAACCCTAACCTTAAACCTAATCCTAACCCTAACCCTAACACTAACCCTAACCCTAATCGTAACCTTAACCCTAACCCTTACCCTTACCTAACCCTAACCCAAACCGTAACCCCTACCCTTACCCTAACCCTAAACCTAACCTTAACCCCAACCCTAAATCTAACCCTCACCCTAATCCTTAACCTTACCCTAACCCTAACCCTTACCCTAACCCTAACCCTAACCCTTACCCTTACCCTAACCCTAACCCTAACCCTTACCCTAACCCTAACCTTAACCCCAATATTAAACTTAACCGTAACGCTAAACCTAACCCTAACACTTATCCTTACCCTAACCCTAACCCAAACCCTAAACTTAACCCTCACCGTAACCATAACCCTTACCCTAACCCTAAACCTAATCCTAACCCTAACCCGTACCCACTAACCCTAACCCTAACCCTAACCCTTATTTAACCCTAAACCTAATCCTAACCCTAACCCTTTCCCTTACCCTAACCCTAACCCTAAAATTAACCCTAACCCTAAACTTAACCCTAACTTTTACCCTCACACTAACCCTAACCCTAACCCTAAACCTAACCCTAACTCTAAACCTAACACTAACCCTTACCCTTACCCTAACCCTAACCCTAACCATAATCCTTACCCTAACCCTAACCCTAACCCTAGCCCTTACCTAACCCTAACCCTAACCCAAAACAATAACCTGAACCCTTAACCTAACCCGAACCCTAAACCTAACCTTAACCCTTACCCTTACCCTAACCCTAAACCTAACTCTAATCCTAACCTTAACCCTAACTCTAAACCTTACCCTACCCTAAGCTTTACCCTAATCCTAACCCTAACCCTAACCCTAACCTTAACCTTAACCCTAATCCTATACCTAACCCTTACCTTTACACTAACCCTAACCCTAAACCTAACCCTAACCCTAACGCTAACCCTAAACTTAACCCTACCTCTAACCCTAACCCTAACCTTACCCTTAACCTTAACCCTAATCCTAACCCTTACCCTTACCCTAACTCTAAACCTAACCTTAACCCCAACCCTAAATCTAACCCTCACCCTAATCCTAACCCTTACCCTAAACCTAACCCTTACCCTAAACCTAACCCTAAGCCTAACCCTAGCCTTTACCCTTACCCTAACCCTAACCCTAACCCTAACCCTTACCCTTACCCTAAACCTAACCCTAACCCTAAACCTTACCTTAACCTTAACCTTAACCCTATCCCTTACCCTAACCCTAACCCCAACCCTAAACCTAAACCGAACCCTAACCTTATAACTAACCCTAACTCTTATCCTTACCCTAACCCTAACCCTAAACCTAAACCTAACCATAACCCCTAACCCTAACTGCAACCGTAACCCTAACTCTAACGCTTACCCTTACCCTAACCCTAACCTTAATGCTAACCCTAACCTAAACCCTAACCCTTACCCTTATCCTAACCCTAAACCTAAACCTAACCCTAACCCTAACCTTAACCCTAACCATAACCCTAAAGCTAACCCTTACCCTTACCCTAACCCTAACCCTAACCCTAAACCTAACCCTAACCTAACCCTAACCCTAACACCTGACCCTAACCCTAAACCTAACCCTGAAACTTACCCTAACACTAACCCTAACCCTAACCCTAACACTTACCCTAACCCTAACCCTAACCCTTACCCTTACCCTAACCCTAACCTTAACCCCAACTCTAACCCTAACCCTAACCCTAACCCTAAATCTAACCCTAAACCTAACCCTAACACTAACCTTAACCCTAACCCTCACCCTTACGCTAACCATAACCCTAACCCTAACCCTAACCCTTATCTTATCCTAACACTAACCCTAACAATTAAAATAAACCTAACGAAACCCTAACCCTTACCCTTACCCTATCGCTAACCCTAAACCTAACCCTAACACATACAATAACCCTTACCATTACCCTAATTGTAACCCTAACCTTAACTCAACCCTAAACCTAACCCTAACCCTAACCCTAACCCCA
>NW_028327645.1:196693-264504 GCF_031878675.1 Megascapheus bottae
TAAACCTGACCCTTACCCTAACCCTTACCATTACGCTAACCCTAACCCTAAACCTAACCCTAAACCTAACCCTAAACCTAACCCTATACCTAACCCTAACCCTTACCCTTACCCTAACCCTAACCCTAAACTTAACCCTAACCATTACCACTAACCCTAACCCAAACCCTAACCCTTACCCTTACACTAACCCTAACACTAACTTAATGCTAACCCTAACCCTAAACCTAATCCTTACCCTAGCCCTAACACTAACCCTAATCTTACCCTAACGTTAACCCTAACCCTTACCCTTTCCCTAACCCTAACCCTAACCCTAAAACTAACCCTAACCCTAACCCTAACCCTAACCCTAACGCTTTCCCTTTCCCTAACCCTAACCCTAACTCTAACACTAACACTTACCCTTAACCTAACCCTAACGCTAATCCTAACCCTAACCCTAACCCTAACCACAACACTGAACCTAACCCTAACCCTAAACCTAACCCTAAACCTTACCCTTACCCTAACCCAAACCCTAACCCTAACCCTAACCCTAACCATAACCCTTACCCTAAACGTAACCCTAATCCTAACCCTAACCCTTACCCTTACCCTAACCCTAACCCTAACCCTAAAACAAACCCTAACCCTAACCCTAACATTAACCGTTACCCTAACCCTAACCCTAATCCTAACCCTAACCCTTACCCTTACCCTAACCCTAACCCTAACCCTAAAACAAACCCTAACCCTAATCCTAACCCTTACCCTTAACCGTACCCTAACCCTAACCCTAACCCTAACCACAACACTGAACCTAACCCTTACCCTAAACCTAACCCTAAACCTTACCCTTACCCCAACCCAAACCCTAACCCTAACCCTAAACCTTACCCTTACCCTAACCCTAAACCTAACCTTAACCCCAACACTAAACCTAAACCAAAACCTAAACCTAACCCTAAACCTTACCCTTACCCTAACCCAAACCCTAACCCTAACCCTAACACTAATCTTAACCACAACCCTTACCCTAACCCTAACCCTAACCCTAACCATTGCCGTAACCCTAACCCTAATCCTAACCCTAACCCTTCCCCTTACCCTAACCCTAAACCTAAAACTAACCCTAACCCAAAACTTAACAATAATCCTTACCCTAACCCTAACCCTAACCTTAATCCTTACCCTAACCCTAACCCTAACCCTATCCCTAACCCTACCCTAAAACTTACCCTTACCCTAACCCTAACCCTAACTCTAACCCTAACCTTAACCCTAACCCTAAACCTTCCCCTAACCCTAACCCTTACCCTAACCCTAACCCTACCCCTAACCCTAACTTTAACCTTAACCCGAACCCTAACCCTAACCCTTACCCTTACCCTTACCCTAACCCTTACCCTAACCCTAACCCTAAACTTAAACCTAACTCTAACCCTAACCCTAGCCTTAACCTTAAACTTAACCCTAATCCTAACTCTAACCACAACACTGAACCTAACCCTAACCCTAAACCTAACCCTAACCCTTACCCTTACCCTAACCCTAAACCTTACTCTAATCCTAACCTTAACCCTAACTCTAAACCTTACCCTACCCTAACCTTTACCCTAATCCTAACCCTAACCCTAACCCTAACCTTAACCTTAACCCTAATCCTATCCTAACCCTTACCCTTACCCTAACCCTAACCCTAAAACTAACCCTAATCCTAACGCTAACCCTAACCTTAACCCTACCTCTAACCCTAACCCTAAACTTACGCTTAACCTTAACCCTAATCCTAACCCTTACCCTTACCCTAACCCTAAACCTAACCTAAACCCCAACCCTAAATCTAACCCTCACCGTAATCCTAACCCTTACCCTAACCCTAACCCTAACCCTAACCCTTACCCTAACCCTAACCCTAACTCTAACCCTAACCCTTACCCTAGCCCTAACCTTAACCCCAATACTAAACCTAACCCGAACCCTGAACCTAACCCTAAACCTAATCCTTACCCTTACCCTAACCCTAACCCTAAACCTAACCCTAACCCTAACCCTAACCCTAACACTATCCCTAACCCTTACCCTTACCCAAAGCCTAACCCTAACCTTAACCCTAAACCTTACCCTTATCTTAACCCTAGCCCTATCAGTAACACTTACTCTAACCCCTACCCTAGCCCTAACCCTAACCCTAAACCTTACCCTTAGCCTAACCCTAACCCTAACCCTAACTCTTACCCGTATCCTAACCCTAAACCTAACCCTAACCTTAACCATAAGCCTAACCCTAAGCCTAACCCTTACCCTTACCCTAACCCTAACCCTAACCCTAAACCTTACCCTTACCCTAACCCTAACCCTAACCCTAACGCTAACCCTAACCCTAACACTTACCCTTACCTTACCCTAACCCTAACCCTTATCCTAACCCTAACCCTAAGCCTAACACTAAATCCTAACCCTAACCCGTAACCTAACCCTAAACCTAACCCTAACCCTAACCATTACCCTTACCCTAAGCCTAATTCTAACCCTAACCCGAAACCTAAACCTAACCCTTATCCTAACCCTAACCCTAACCCTTACCATAAGCCTAACCCTAACCCTAACCTTAACCCTAACGCTAACCCTAGCCTTAACCCTAATCCTTACCCTTATCCTAACCCTAACCCTAAACCTAACCCTAACCCTAACCCTAACCCTAACACTATCCCTAACCCTTACTCTTACCCTAAGCCTATCCCTAAACCTAACACTAACCCTAAACCTTACCTTTACCCTAACCCTAACCCTACCCTAACCCTACCCCTTACCCTTACCCTATCCCTAACCCTAACCTTAACCCTAACCCTAACCCTAACCCCAACCTCTACCCTTACCTAACCCTGACCCTAAACCTAACCCTAACCCTATCCCTAACCCTAACCCTTACCCTAACCCTAACCCTATCCCTAAACCTAACAGTAAAAACATCCCCTAACCCTAACCCTAACCCTATCCGTTACCCTTACCCTAACTCTAACCCTAACTCTAACAGTAAACCTTACACTTATCCTAACCCTAACACTAAACCTAACCCTAACCCTAACCCTAACCTTAACCCTAAACCTAACCCTAACACTTACCCTAACCCTAACCTTAAAAATAATCCTAAACCTAACCCTAACACTAACACTAACCCTAACCTTAACCCTAACCCTAACCCTTACAGTTACCCTAACCCTAACCCTAACTCTAACACTAACCCTTACCCTTATCCTAACTCCAAAATTAAACCTAACCCTAACCCTAACCCTAACCCTAACCCTAACCCTTACCCTAACCCTAACCTTAACCCCAATACTAAACCTAACCCTACCCCTAAACCTAACCCTAAACCTTATCCTTACCCTAACCCTAACCCAAACTCTAAGCGTAACCCTAACCGTAACCATAACCCTTAACCTAAACCTAACCCTAATCCTAACCCTAACCCTTACCCTTACCCTAACACTAACCCTAACCCTAAAACTAACCCCAACCCTAAACTTAACCCTAATCCTAACCCTAACCCTCACCCTAACTCTAAAACTAACCCTAACCCTAACCCTTCCCCTTACCCTAACCCTAACCGTAAAACTAACCCTAACCCTAAACTTAACCCTAAATTTTACCCTCACCATAACACTAACCCTAACCCTAAACCTAACCCTAACCCTAACCCTAACACTACCCTTACCCTTACCCTAACCCTAACCATAATCCTTACCCTAACCCTAACCCTAACCCTAGCCCTTACCCTAACACTAACCCTAACCCAAAACAATAACCCTAACCCTTAACCTAACCCGAACCCTAAAGCTAACCCTAACCCTTACCCTTACCCTACCCTAAACCTAACTCTAATCCTAACCTTAACCCTAACTCTAAACCTTACCCTACCCTAACCTTTACCCTAATCCTAACCCTAACCCTAACCCTAACCTTAACCTTAACCCTAATCCTATCCTAACCCTTACCCTTACCCTAACCCTAACCCTAAATCTAATCCTAACCCTAACACTAACCCTAACCTTAACCCTACCTCTAACCCTAACCCTAACCTTACCCTTAACCTTAACCCTAATCCTAACCCTTACCCTTACCCTAACCCTAAACCTAACCTTAACCCCAACCCTAAATCTAACCCTCACCCTAATCCTAACCCTTACCCTAACCCTAACCTTTCTTTACCCTAACCCTAACCCACCCTAACCCTAACCCTTACCCTACCCTAACCCTAACCCTAACCCTAACCCTAACCCTACCCTAACCCTAAGCTTAACCCCAATACTAAACCTATCCCTAACCCTAAACCTAACCCTACCCTAATCCTACCCTAACCCTAACCCAAACCCTAAACGTAACCCTAACCGTAACATAACCCTTACCCTAACCCTAACCCTAATCCTAACCCTAACTCTTACCCTTACCCTAACACTAAACCTAACCCTAAAACTACCCCAACCCTAAACTTAACCCTACCCTAACCCTAACCCTTACCCTAACCCTTAAACCTAATCCTAACCCTAACCCTTCCCCTTCCCCTAACCCTAACCCTAACACTAACCCTAACCCTAACCTTAACCCTAACCCTAAGCCCTACCTTACTCTAACCCTAACCTAACCCTAATCGTAACCCCTACCCTTACCCTAACCCTAAACCTAACCTTAACCCCAACACTAAATCTAACCCTCACCCTAATCCTAAACCTAACCCTAACCCTAACCCTAACCATAATCCTTCCCCTAACCCTAACCCTAACCCTAGCCCTTACCCTAACCCTAACCCTAAGACTAACCCTAACCCCTAACCCTAACCCTTACCTAATCCTAACCCTCACCCTAACCCCTAACCCTAACCCTAAACCTAAACATAACTCTAATCCTAAACTTAACCCTAACTCTAAACCTCACCCTATCCTAGCCCTTACCCTAACCCTAACCTAACCCTAACACTAACCTTAACCTTAACCCTAAACCTAAACCTAACACTTAACCTTACCCTAACCCTAACCCTAAAGCGAACCCTAACCCTAACGCTAACCCTAACCTTAAACCTAACTCTAACCCTAAACCTAACCTTAACCATAACCCATTACCCTAACCCTAACCCCTAACCCTTACCCTTACCCTAACCCTAACCCTAACCCTAACCCTTAACCTAACCTAACCCTAACCCTTAACCTTACCCTAACCCTACCCTAACCCTAACCCTTACCCTTACCCTAACCCTAACCCTAACCCTAACCTTTACCCTTACCCTAACCCTAACCCTAACCCTAAACCTAACCCTAAACTAACCCTAACCCTAACCCTAACCCTAACCCTAACCATTACCCTTACCCTAACCCTAACCCTAAACCTAACCCTAGCCCTAACCCTAACCATTAACCTAACCCTAACCCTAACCCAAACCGTAACCCCTACTCTTACCCCTAACCCTAAAACTAACCTTAACCCCAACTCTAAACCTAACCCTACCCTAACCCTAACCCTTACCCTAACTCTTACCCTAAAACTAACCCTACCCTAAAAACTTACCTTACCCTAACTGTAACCCTAACCCTAACACTAACCCTTATCTTACCCTAACCCTAACCCTAACAATTAAAATAAACCTAACCAACCATAACCTTACCCTTACCCTATCGCTAACCCCTAACCCTACCCTAACACATACAATACCCCTTACCCCTTGCCCTAATCGTAACCCAACCTTAACTCGACCCTAAACCTACCTAACCCTAACCCTAACCCATACACTTACCCTAACCCTAACCATAACCCTAACGCTAATCCTAACCCTAACACTTACCACTTACCCTAACCCTAACCCTTATCCTAACCCTAACCCTAACCCTAAACCCTAACCCTAACCCCCTTAACCTAACCCTATCCTAAAACCTAACACTTACCCTTACCCTAAGCATAACTCTAACACTCACCCGAACCCTAACCCTAAACCTTACCTAACCCTAACCGTTACCCTAACCCTAACCCTAACCCTAAACTTAACCCTAACGTTTACCTAACCCTAACCCTAATCCTTACCCTTACCCTAACCCTAACCCTAAACCTAACACTAACCCTAACCTTAAACCTAAAGCGAACCCTAACCTTAACCCTAACCCTAACCCTAACCTAAAACTTTACCCTAACCCTAACCTTAAACCTAATCCTAACCCTAACCCTAACACTAACACTAAACCTTACCCTTATCCTAACTCCAACATTAAACCTAACCCTAACCCTAACCTTAAACCTAATCCTAACCCTAACCCTAACACTAACCCTAACCCTAACTGTTACCTTAACCATAACCATAACCCTTCCTAACCCTAACCCTAACCCAAACCGTAACCCCTACTCTTACCCTAACCCTAAAACTAACCTTAATCCCAAACCTAAATTTAACCCTCACCCTAATCCTAACACTTACCCTAACCCTAACACTTACCCTAACCCTAACCCTAATCCTAAACCTAACCCTTACGCTTACCCTAACCCTAACCCTAACCCTAACCCTAACCCTAACCTTACCCTAATCCTAACCTTAACCCCAATACTAAACCTAACCTAACCCTAAACCTAACCCTAACCCTTATCCTTACCCTAACCCTAACCCAAACCCTAAACGTAACCCTAACCGTAACCATAACACTTACCCTAAACCTAACATTAATCCTAACCCTAACCCTTACCCTTAGCCTCACACTAACCCTACCCTAAAACTATCCCCAACCCTAAACTTAACCGTAACACTAACCCTAACCCTAACCCTTACACTAACCCTAATACTAAACTTAACCCTAACTTTTACCCTCACCCCAACCCTAACCCTAACCCTAAACCTAACCCTAACCCTAAACCTAACACTAACCCTTACCCTTACCCTAACCCTAACCCTAACCATAATCCTTACCCTAACCCTAACCCTAACCCTAGCCCTTACCCTAACCCTAACCCTAACCCAAAACCCTAACCCTAACCCTTAACCTAACCTGAACCCTAAACCTAACCCTAACCCTTACCCTTAACCTAACCTAAACCTAACTCTAATCCTAACCTTAACCATAACTCTAAACCTTACCTACCCTAACCCTTACGCTAATCCTAACCCTAACCCTAACCCTAACCTTAACCTAAACCCTAACCCTAACCCTTAACCTAACCCTAACCCTAACCCTAACCGTTAGCCTTACCCTAAGCCTAACTCTAACCCTAAACCGAACCCTAACCCTAACACTTACAATAACCCTAACCCTAACCTTAATCCTAACGCTAAACCTAACCTTAACCCTAATCCCTTACCCTTACCTAACCCTAACCATAAACCTAAACCCTAACATTAACGCTAACTCTAAACTTAAACCTAAACCAAAACCTATCCCTAAACCTTACCCTTACCCTAACCCTAACCCTAAACCTAACACTAACCCTAACCCTTACCTTTACCCTAAACCTAAACCTAACCCTAACCCTACCCTAACTCCTAACCCTAACCCTAACCCTAACTCCTAACCCTAACCCTAACCCTAACCCTAACAATAACCTTACCCTAACCCTCACCCTAATCCTAACCCTAACTCTTACCCTTACCCTAATCCTAACCCTAAACCTAAAACTAACCCTAACCATACACTTTACCCTAAACCTAACCCCTAACCCTTACCCTAACCGTAACCCTTACCCTACCCTAACCCTAACCCTAACCCTAATCTTAACCCTAAACCTAACCCTAACCCTAAACCTAACCCTAACCCTTATCCTTACCCTAACCCTTAACCCTAAACCTAACCCTAACCCTAACCCTAATCCTAAACTTAACCCTAACCCTAACCCTAACAATTGCCCTTACCCTAACCCTAACCATAAACCTAACACTAACCCTAACCCTGACCCTATCCCTTACCCTTACCCTAACCCTAAACCTAAACCTAACCCTAACCCTAACCCTAACCCTAAACCTTACCCTTATTCTAACCCTAACATTAACACTTACCCTTACCCTCACCCCTACCCTAACCCTAACCCTAACACTAAACCTTAACATAAATCTAACCCTAACCCTTACCCTTACCCTAACCCTAACCCTAACCTAAACCTAAACTTTACCCTTACCCTAAACCAAACCCTAACCCTTACCCTAACCCTTACCTTAACCCTAACCCTAACCTTAACGCTAACCATTACCCTTACCCTAACGCTAACCCTAACCCTTACCCTAAACCTAACACTAACCCTAACACATACCTTACCCTTACCTTACCCTAACCCTAACCCTAAACTTAACCCTAACCCTTACCCTAACACTAACCTAACCCTACCGTAAACCTTACCCTTACCCTAAACCTAACCCTAACCCTTACCCTAAACCTAAACCTAACCCTAACCCTTAACCGTTAGCTTAACCCTAACCCTTACCCTTACCCTAACGCTAACCCTAAACCTAACCCAAACCCTAATGCTAACACATACTCTTACCCTAACCCTAACCCTAACTCTAACCCTAACCCTTACCCTTACACTTACTCTAACCCTAACCCTAACACTTACCCTAACGCTAACCCTAACCTAACCCTAAACCTAACACTAACCCTAACACATACCCTTACCTTACCTTACCCTAACCCTAACCCTAAACTTAACCCTAACCCTTACCCCAACACTAACCCCTAACCCAACCTTAAACCTTACTCTTCCTCTAAACCTAACCCTAACCCTTACCCTAAACCTAAACCTAAACTTAACCCTAACCCTTATCGTTTAGCTTAACCCTAACCCTAACCCTTACCCTTACCCTAACTCTAACCCTAAACCGAACCCAACCCTAACGCTAACACATACTCTTACCCTAACCCTAACCCTAACCCTAACCCTAAAGCTAACCCTTACCCTTAACCTTACCCTAACCCTAACATTAACCCTTACCCTAACCCTAACACTAACCCTAACACTAACAGTTACCCTACCCTAACCCTAACCCTTACCCTAACCCTAACCCAAAACTTAACCCCAACCCCAAACCTAACCCCTACCCATAACCCTAACCCTAATCCTAAACTAACCCTAACCCTATCGCTAACCCTTACCCTTAACCTAACCCTAAACCTAACCCTAATCCTTAACCTAAACCTAACCCTAACCCTAGCCCTTACCATAATCCTAACACTAACCAAAACCCCTAACCCTAACCCTTAACCTATCCCTAACCCTAACCCTAACCCTACCCTTACCCTAACCCTAAACCTAACTCTAACCCTAACTTAACCCTAACCCTAAACCTTACCCTAACCCTAACCCTTACCCTAACCCTAACCCGATTCCTAACCCTAACCTTAACCTTAACCCTAACCCTAACTCTAACCCTTACCCTTACCCTAACCCTAACACTAAACCTAACCCTAACCCTAACCCTAACCTTAACCCTAACTCTAAACCTAACCCTAACCTTAACATTAACCTTAACACTAATCCTAACCCTTACCCTTACCCTAACCCTAAACCTAACCCTAAACCTAACCCTAACCTTTACCCTTACCCTAACCCTAATCCTAACCCTAACCCGAACCCTCAACCTTACCCTTACCCTAAACCTAACACTAACCCTTACCCTAATCCTACCCCTAACCCTAACCCTAACCCTTACCCTTACCTTAACACTAACCCTAACCCTAACCCTAACACTTACCCTAATCCTCACCCTAATCCAAACCCTAATTTTTACCCTTACCCTAACCCTAAACCTAACCCTAAACTTAACCCTACCCCTAACCCTATCCCTAACCCTTTTCCCTTACCCTAAGCCTAACTCTAAACCTAAAACTAACCCGAACCTTTACCTTTACCCTAACCTAACCCTATCCCTAACCGTAACCCTTACCCTTACCCTAAACCTAACCCTAAACGTAACCCTAACCCTAACCCTAACCGTTACCCTAACCATAACCCCTAACCCTAACCTCCCCCTTACCCTTACCCTAACCCTAACCTTAACCCTAAACCTAACCCTAACTCTAACCCTTAACATTACCCTAACCTTAACCCTAAACCTAAACTTAACCCTAACCCTAACCCTAACCCTAACACTAACCCTAACCCTAACCTTAACCCTAACCCTAACCCTTAACCTTACCCTAACCCTAACCCTAACCCTAACCCTTACCCTTATCCTAACCCTAAACCTAACCTTAACCCCAACACTAAACCTAACCCTAAACCTAAACCTAACCCTAAACCTTACCCTTACCCCTAACCCAAAACCTAACCCTAACCCTAATCTTAACCACAACCCTTACCCTAACCCTAACCCTAACCCTAACCATTACCGTAAACCTAACCCTAATCCTAACCCTAACCCTTCCCCTTACCCTAACCCTAACCCTAAAACTAACCCAACCCAAAACTTAACAATAACCCTTACCCTAGACCCTAACCCTAACCCTAATCCTTACCCTAACCCTACCCTAACACTTACCCTTACCCTAACCCTAACTCTAACCCTAACCTTAACCCTAACCCTAAACCTTCCCTAACCCTAACCCTTACCCTAACCCCTAAGCCTACCCCTAACCCTAACTTTAACCTTAACCCGAAACCTAACCCTAACCCTTACCCTTACCCTTACCCTAACCCTTACCCTAACCCTAACCCTAAACTTAAACCTAACTCTAACCCTAACCCTAGCCTTAACCTTAACTTAACCCTAATCCTAACCCTTACCCTTATCCTAACCCTAAACCAATCCCTAACCCTAAACCTAACCTTTACCCTTACCTTAACCCTAACCCGAACTCTAACCCGAACCCTCAACCTTACACTTACCGTAAACCTAACTCTAACCCTTACCCTAAACCTACCCCTAACCCTAACCCTAACCCTTACCCTTACCTTAACCCTAACCCTAACCCTAACCCTAAGCCTAACACTAACCCTAACCATATACAGTTACCCTAAACCTAACCCTAACCATAAACGTAATCCTGTACCTAACTCTAACTCTAACCCTAATCTAACCCTTACCCTAACCCTAACCCTAACCCTAACCCTAACCTTACTCTTACCTTACCCTAAGCCTAACCCTAACCCTAACGTTAAACCCAACGCTAAACCCAACCCTACCCTAACCCTTACCCTTACCCTATCCCTAACCCTAAACGTAACCCTAACCCTAACCCTAACCCTAACCTTACCCTAAACCTAACCCTAATCCTAAACCTAACTCTTACCCTTACCTAATCCTAACCCTAACCCATAAACTTAACCCTAATGCTTACCCTAACCCTAACCTAAATCCTTACCCTTACCCTAACCCTAAACCTAAACCTAACACTAACCCTTACCCTAAACCTAAACCGAACCCTAACCTTATCCCTAACCCTAACTCTTATCCTGACCCTAACTCTAACCCTAACCTAAACCTAACCATAACCCCTAACCTAAACGTAACCCTAACCCTAACCCTAACCCTTACCATTTACCCTAACCCTAACCTTAATGGTAACCATACCCCTAACCCTAAACCCTTACCTTATCCTAACCCTAAACCTAAAGCTAACCCTAATCCTAACCCTAACCGTAACTTAAACCTAACCTAACCCTAACCTAACCCTTACTCTTACCCTACCCTAAACCTAACCCTAATCTAACCTTAACCCTAACACCTAACCTAACCGTATTCATAACCCTTAAACATACCCTAACACTAAACCTAACCCTAACCCTTACCCTAAGCCTAACCCTAAACCTAACACTAACCCTAACCCCTTACCTTTACCGTAACCCTAAGCCTATCCCTATCCCTAACCCTTACCCTTACCCTAACCCTAACCCTAAAACCTAACCTTAACCCTTACCCTAACCATACCCTAACCCTAACCTCCCCTTACCCTTACCCTAACCCTAACCCTAACATTAAACCTAACCCTAACCCTAACCCTTACCCTTACCCTAACCCGAACCCTAAACCTAACCCTAACCTAACCCTAACCTTAACACCTTAACCCTAACCCTAAACCCTAAGCCTTAAAATTACCCTAACACTAACCCTAACCCTAACCTAAACCTAACACTTACCCTAACACTCACCCTAATCCTAACCCTAATTCTTACCCTTACCTTAACCCTAACCCTTATCCTAAACTTAACCCTAACCCTAACCCTATCCTAACCCTTACCCTTACCCAAAGCCTAACCCTAAACTAACACTAACCCTAACCCTTACCTCTACCCTAACCCTAAACCTATCTCTAACCATAACCCTTACCCTTACCCTAACCCTAACCCTAACCCTAACCCTAAACCTAAACCTAACCCTAAACCTAACCCTTACCCTAACCATAAACCTAACCCTAACCTCCCCCTTAACCTTACCCTAACCCTAACCCTAACCTTAACCCTAAACCTGACCCTTACCCTAACCCCTTACCATTACGCTAACCCTAACCCTAAACCTAACCCTAAACCTAACGCTAAACCTAACCACTATACCTAACCCCTAACCCTTACCCTTAACCTAACCCTAACCCTAAACTTAACCCTAACCATTACCACTAACCCTAACCAAACCCTAACCCTTACCCTTACACTAACCCTAACACTAAACTTAATGCTAACCCTAACCCTAAACCTAATCCTTACCCTAGCCCTAACACTAACCCTAATCTTACCCTAACGTTAACCCTAACCCTTACCCTTTCCCTAACCCTAACCCTAACCCTAAAACTAACCCTAACCCTAACCCTAACCCTAACCCTAACCCTAACGCTTTCCCTTTCCCTAACCCTAACCCTAACTCTAACACTAACACTTACCCTTAACCTAACCCTAACGCTAATCCTAACCCTAACCCTAACCCTAACCACAACACTGAACCTAACCCTAACCCTAAACCTAACCCTAAACCTTACCCTTACCCTAACCCAAACCCTAACCCTAACCCTAACCCTAACCCTAACCGTTACCCTAACCCTAACCCTAATCCTAACCCTAACCCTTACCCTTACCCTAACCCTAACCCCTAACCCTAAAACAAACCCTAACCCTAATCCTAACCCTTACCCTTAACCGTACCCTAACCCTAACCCTAACCCTAACCACAACACTGAACCTAACCCTTACCCTAAACCTAACCCTAAACCTTTACCCTTACCCCAACCCAAACCCTAACCCTAACCCTAAACCTTACCCTTAACCTAACCCTAAACCTAACCTTAACCCCAACACTAAACCTAAACCAAAACCTAAACCTAACCCTAAACCTTACCCTTACCCTAACCCAAACCCTAACCCTAACCCTAACACTAATCTTAACCACAACCCTTACCCTAACCCTAACCCTAACCCTAACCATTGCCGTAACCCTAACCCTAATCCTAACCCTAACCCTTCCCCTTACCCTAACCCTAAACCTAAAACTAACCCTAACCCAAAACTTAACAATAATCCTTACCCTAACCCTAACCCTAACCTTAATCCTTACCCTAACCCTAACCCTAACCCTATCCCTAACCCTACCCTAACACTTACCCTTACCCTAACCCTAACCCTAACTCTAACCCTAACACTTAACCCTAACCCTAAACCTTCCCCTAACCCTAACCCTTACCCTAACCCTAACCCTACCCCTAACCCTAACTTTAACCTTAACCCGAACCCTAACCCTAACCCTTACCCTTACCCTTACCCTAACCCTTACCTAACCCTAACCCTAAACTTAAACCTAACTCTAACCCTAACCCTAGCCTTAACCTTAAACTTAACCCTAATCCTAACTCTAACCACAACACTGAACCTAACCCTAACCCCTAAACCTAACCCTAACCCTTACCCTTACCCTAACCCTAAACCTTACTCTAATCCTAACCTTAACCCTAACTCTAAACCTTACCCTACCCTAACCTTTACCCTAATCCTAACCCTAACCCTAACCCTAACCTTAACCTTAACCCTAATCCTATCCTAACCCTTACCCTTACCCTAACCCAACCCTAAAACTAACCCTAATCCTAACGCTAACCCTAACCTTAACCCTACCTCTAACCCTAACCCTAAACTTACGCTTAACCTTAACCCTAATCCTAACCATTACCCCTTACCCTAACCCTAAACCTAACCTAAACCCCAACCCTAAATCTAACCCTCACCGTAATCCTAACCCTTACCCTAACCCTAACCCTAACCCTAACCCTTACCCTAAACCTAACCCTAACTCTAACCCTAACCCTTACCCTAGCCCTAACCTTAACCCCAATACTAAACCTAACCCGAACCCTGACCTAACCCTAAACCTAATCCTTACCCTTACCCTAACCCTAACCCTAAACCTAACCCTAACCCTAACCCTAACCCTAACACTATCCCTAACCCTTACCCTTACCCAAAGCCTAACCCTAACCTTAACCCTAAACCTTACCCTTATCCTAACCCTAGCCCTATCAGTAACACTTACTCTAACCCCTACCCTAGCCCTAACCCTAACCCCTAAACCTTACCCTTAGCCTAACCCTAACCCTAACCCTAACTCTTACCCGTATCCTAACCTAAACCTAACCCTAACCTTACCCATAAGCCCTAACCCCTAAGCCTAACCCTTACCCTTACCCTAACCCTAACCCTACCCTAAACCTTACCCTTACCCTAACCCTAACCCTAACCCTAACGCTAACCCTAACCCTAACACTTACCCTTACCTTACCCTAACCCTAACCCTTATCCTAACCCTTGAACCCTAAGCCTAACACTAAATCCTAACCTAACCCGTAACCTAACCCTAAACCTAACCCTAACCCTAACATTACCCTTACCCTAAGCCTAATTCTAACCCTAACCCGAAACCTAAACCTAACCCTTATCCTAACCCTAACCCCTAACCCTTACCATAAGCCTAACCCTAACCCTAACCTTAACCCTAACGCTAACCCTAGCCTTAACCCTAATCCTACCCTTATCCTAACCCTAACCCTAAACCTAACCCTAACCCTAACCCTAACCCTAACACTATCCCTAACCCTTACTCTTACCCTAAGCCTATCCCTAAACCTAACACTAACCCTAAACCTTACCTTTACCCTAACCCTAACCCTACCCTAACCCTACCCCTTACCCTTACCCTATCCCTAACCCTAACCGTAACCCTAACCCTAACCCCTAACCCCAACCTCTACCCTTACCCTAACCCTGACCCTAAACCTAACCCTAACCCTAACCCTATCCCTAACCCTAACCCTTACCCTAACCCTAACCCTATCCCTAAACCTAACAGTAAAAACATCCCCTAACCCTAACCCTAACCCTATCCGTTACCCTTACCCTAACTCTAACCCTAACTCTAACAGTAAACCTTACACTTATCCTAACCCTAACACTAAACCTAACCCTAACCCTAACCCTAACCTTAACCCTAAACCTAACCCTAACACTTACCCTAACCCTAACCTTAAAAATAATCCTAAACCTAACCCTAACACTAACACTAACCCTAACCTTAACCCTAACCCTAACCCTTACAGTTACCCTAACCCTAACACTAACTCTAACACTAACCCTTACCCTTATCCTAACTCCAAATTAAAGCTAACCCTAACCCTAACCCTAACCCTAACCCTAACCCTTACCCTAACCCTAACCTTAACCCCAATACTAAACCTAACCCTACCCCTAAACCTAACCCTAAACCTTATCCTTACCCTAACCCTAACCCAAACTCTAAGCGTAACCCTAACCGTAACCATAACCCTTAACCTAAACCTAACCCTAATCCTAACCCTAACCCCTTACCCTTACCCTAACACTAACCCTAACCCTAAAACTAACCCCAACCCTAAACTTAACCCTAATCCTAACCCTAACCCCTCACCCTAACTCTAAAACTAACCCTAACCCTAACCCTTCCCCTTACCCTAACCCTAACCGTAAAACTAACCCTAACCCTAAACTTAACCCTAAATTTTACCCTCACCATAACACTAACCCTAACCCTAAACCTAACCCTAACCCTAACCCTAACACTACCCTTACCCTTACCCTAACCCTAACCATAATCCTTACCCTAACCCTAACCCTAACCCTAGCCCTTACCCTAACACTAACCCTAACCCAAAACAATAACCCTAACCCTTAACCTAACCCGAACCCTAAAGCTAACCCTAACCCTTACCCTTACCCTACCCTAAACCTAACTCTAATCCTAACCTTAACCCTAACTCTAAACCTTACCCTACCCTAACCTTTACCCTAATCCTAACCCTAACCCTAACCCTAACCTTAACCTTAACCCTAATCCTATCCTAACCCTTACCCTTACCCTAACCCTAACCCTAAATCTAATCCTAACCCTAACACTAACCCTAACCTTAACCCTACCTCTAACCCTAACCCTAACCTTACCCTTAACCTTAACCCTAATCCTAACCCTTACCCTTACCCTAACCCTAAACCTAACCTTAACCCCAACCCTAAATCTAACCCTCACCCTAATCCTAACCCTTACCCTAACCCTAACCTTTACCCTAACCCTAACCCTAACCCTAACCCTAACCCTTACCCTAACCCTAACCCTAACCCTAACCCTTACCCTAACCCTAAGCTTAACCCCAATACTAAACCTATCCCTAACCCTAAACCTAACCCTAACCCTAATCCTTACCCTAACCCTAACCCAAACCCTAAACGTAACCCTAACCGTAACCATAACCCTTACCCTAACCCTAACCCTAATCCTAACCCTAACTCTTACCCTTACCCTAACACTAAACCTAACCCTAAAACTAACCCCAACCCTAAACTTACCCTAACCCTAACCCTAACCTTACCCTAACCCTAAACCTAATCCTTAACCCTAACCCTTCCCCTTCCCCTAACCCTAACCCTAACACTAACCCTAACCCTAACCTTAACCCTAACCCTAAGCCCTACCCTTACTCTAACCCTAACCCTAACCCTAATCGTAACCCCTACCCTTACCCTAACCCTAAACCTAACCTTAACCCCAACACTAAATCTAACCCTCACCCTAATCCTAAACCTAACCCTAACCCTAACCCTAACCATAATCCTTCCCCTAACCCTAACCCTAACCCTAGCCCTTACCCTAACCCTACCCTAAGACTAACCCTAACCCTAACCCCTAACCCTTAACCTAATCTAACCCTAACCCTAACCCTAACCCTAAACCTAAACATAACTCTAATCCTAAACTTAACCCTAACTCTAAACCTCACCCTATCCTAGCCCTTACCCTAACCCTAACCTAACCCTAACACTAACCTTAACTTAACCCTAAACCTAAACCTAACACTTAACCTTACCCTAACCCTAACCCTAAAGCGAACCCTAACCCTAACGCTAACCCTAACCTTAAACCTAACTCTAACCTAAACTTAACCTTAACCATAACCCATACCCTAACCCTAACCCTAACCCTAACCCTAACCCCTTACCCTTACCCTAACCCTAACCCTAACCTAACCCTTAACCTAACCCTAACCCTAACCCTTAACTTACCCTAACCCTAACCCTAACCCTAACCCTTACCCTTACCCTAACCCTAACCCTAACCCTTACCCTTACCCTAACCCTAACCCTAACCCTAAAACCTAACCCTAAACCTAACCCTAACCCTAACCCTAACCCTAACCCTAACCCTAACCATTACCCTTACCCTAACCCTAACCCTAAACCTAACCCTAGCCCTAACCCTAACCATTAACCTAACCCTAACCCTAACCCAAACCGTAACCCCTACTCTTACCCTAACCCTAAAACTAACCTTAACCCCAACTCTAAACCTAACCCTAACCCTAACCCTAACCTTACCCTAATCCTAACCTTAACCCCAATACTAAACCTAACCCTAACCCTAAACCTAACCCTAACCCTTATCCTTACCCTAACCCTAACCCAAACCCTAAACGTAACCCTAACCGTAACCATAACACTTACCCTAAACCTAACATTAATCCTAACCCTAACCCTTACCCTTAGCCTCACACTAACCCAACCCTAAAACTATCCCCAACCCTAAACTTAACCGTAACACTAACCCTAACCCTAACCCTTACACTAACCCTAAACCTAATCCTAACCCTAACCCTTCCCCTTACCCTAACCCTAACCCTAAAACTAACCCTAATACTAAACTTAACCCTAACTTTTACCCTCACCCCAACCCTAACCCTAACCCTAAACCTAACCCTAACCCTAACCCTAACACTAACCCTTACCCTTACCCTAACCCTAACCCTAACCTAATCCTTACCCTAACCCTAACCCTAACCCTAGCCCTTACCCTAACCCTAACCCTAACCCAAAAACCCTAACCCTAACCCTTAACCTAACCTGAACCCTAAACCTAACCCTAACCCTTACCCTTAACCCTAACCCTAAACCTAACTCTAATCCTAACCTTAACCATAACTCTAAACCTTACCCTACCCTAACCCTTACGCTAATCCTAACCCTAACCCTAACCCTAACCTTAACCTAAACCCTAACCCTAACCCTTAACCTAACCCTAACCCAAACCCTAACCGTTAGCCTTACCCTAAGCCTAACTCTAACCCTAAACCGAACCCTAACTGTAACACTTACAATAACCCTAACCCTAACCTTAATCCTAACGCTAAACCTAACCTTAACCCTAATCCTTACCCTTACCCTAACCCTAACCATAAACCTAACCCTAACATTAACGCTAACTCTAAACTTGAACCTAAACCAAAACCTATCCCTAAACCTTACCCTTACCCTAACCCTAACCCTAAACCTAACACTAACCCTAACCCTTACCTTTACCCTAACCTAAACCTAACCCTAACCCTAACCCTAACTCCTAACCCTAACCCTAACCCTAACTCCTAACCCTAACCCTAACCCTAACCCTAACAATAACCCTTACCCTAACCCTCACCCTAATCCTAACCCTAACTCTTACCCTTACCCTAATCCTAACCCTAAACCTAAAACTAACCCTAACCATACACTTTACCCTAAACCTAACCCTAACCCTTACCCTAACCGTAACCCTTACCCTACCCTAACCCTAACCCTAACTCTAATCTTAACCCTAAACCTAAACCCTAACCCTAAACCTAACCCTAACCCTTATCCTTACCCTAACCAACCCTAACCCTAAACCTAACCCTAACCTAACCCTAATCCTAAACTTAACCCTAACCCTAACCCTAACAATTGCCCTTACCCTAAACCCTAACCATAAACCTAACACTAACCCTAACCCTGACCCTATCCTTACCCTTACCCTAACCCTAAACCTAAACCTAACCCTAACCCTAACCCTAACCCTAAACCTTACCCTTATTCTAATCCTAACATTAACACTTACCCTTACCCTCACCCCTACCCTAACCCTAACCCTAACACTAAACCTTAACATAAATCTAACCCTAACCCTTACCCTTACCCTAACCCTAACCCTAACCCTAAACCTAAACTTTACCCTTACCCTAAACCAAACCCTAACCCTTACCCTAACCCTTACCTTAACCCTAACCCTAACCTTAACGCTAACCATTAACCCTTACCCTAACGCTAACCCTAACCCTTACCCTAAACCTAACACTAACCCTAACACATACCTTACCCTTACCTTACCCTAACCCTAACCCTTAACTTAACCCTAACCCTTACCCTAACACTACCTAACCCTAACCGTAAACCTTACCCTTACCCTAAACCTAACCCTAACCCTTACCCTAAACCTAAACCTAACCCTAACCCTTACCGTTAGCTTAACCCTAACCCTTACCCTTACCCTAACGCTAACCCTAAACCTAACCCAAACCCTAATGCTAACACATACTCTTACCCTAACCCTAACCCTAACTCTAACCCTAACCCTTACCCTTACCCTTACTCTAACCCTAACCCTAACACTTACCCTAACGCTAACCCTAACCTAACCCTAAACCTAACACTAACCCTAACACATACCCTTACCTTACCTTACCCTAACCCTAACCCTAAACTTAACCCCTAACCCTTACCCCAACACTAACCCTAACCCAAACCTTAAACCTTACTCTTCCCCTAAACCTAACCCTAACCCTTACCCTAAACCTAAACCTAACTTAACCCTAACCCTTATCGTTAGCTTAACCTAACCCTAACCCTTACCCTTACCCTAACTCTAACCCTAAACCGAACCCCAACCCTAACGCTAACACATACTCTTACCCTAACCCTAACCCTAACCCTAACCCTAAAGCTAACCCTTACCCTTAACCTTACCCTAACCACTAACATTAACCCTTACCCTAACCCTAACCCTAAAACTAACACTAACAGTTACCCTTACCCTAACCCTAACCCTTACCCCTAACCCTAACCCAAAACTTAACCCCAACCCCCAAACCTAACCCTACCCATAACCCTAACCCTAATCCTAAAACTAACCCTAACCCCTATCGCTAACCCTTACCCTTAACCTAACCTAAACCTAACCCATAATCCTTAACCTAAACCTAACCCTAACCCTAGCCCTTACCGTAATCCTAACACTAACCAAAACCCCTAACCCTAACCCTTAACCTATCCCTAACCCTAACCCTAACCCTAACCCTTACCCTAACCCTAAACCTAACTCTAACCCTAACTTAACCCTAACCCTAAACCTTACCCTAACCCTAACACTTACCCTAACCCTAACCCGATTCCTAACCCTAACCTTAACCTTAACCCTAACCCTAACTCTAACCCTTACCCTTACCCTAACCCTAACACCTAAACCTAACCCTAACCCTAACCCTAACCTTAACCCTAACTCTAAACCTAACCCTAACCTTAACATTAACCTTAACACTAATCCTAACCCTTACCCTTACCCTAACCCTAAACCTAACCCTAAACCTAACCCTAACCTTTACCCTTACCCTAACCCTAATCCTAACCCTAACCCGAACCCTCAACCTTACCCTTACCCTAAACCTAACACTAACCCTTACCCTAATCCTACCCCTAACCCTAACCCTAACCCTTACCCTTACCTTAACACTAACCCTAACCCTAACCCTAACACTTACCCTAATCCTCACCCTAATCCAAACCCTAATTTTTACCCTTACCCTAACCCTAAACCTAACCCTAAACTTAACCCTACCCACCCTAACCCTATCCCTAACCCTTTCCTTACCCTAAGCCTAACTCTTAAACCTAAAACTAACCCGAACCTTTACCTTTACCCTAACCTAACCCTATCCCTAACCGTAACCCTTACCCTTACCCTAAACCTAACCCTAAACGTAACCCTAACCCTAACCCTAACCGTTACCCTAACCATAACCCTAACCCTAACCTCCCCCTTACCCTTACCCTAACCCTAACCTTAACCCTAAACCTAACCCTAACTCTAACCCTTAACATTACCCTAACCTTAACCCTAACCTAAACTTAACCCTAACCTAACCCTAACCCTAACACTAACCCTAACCCTAACCTTAACCCTAACCCTAACCCTTAACCTTACCCTAACCCGTAACCCTAAACCTAACCCTTACCCTTATCCTAAACCTAAACCTAAGCCTAACCCTAACCCTAACCTTAACACTTAACCCTAACCCAAACCCTAAGCCTTAAAATTACCCTAACACTAACCCTAACCCTAACCCTAAACCTAACACTTACCCTAACACTCACCCTAATCCTAACCCTAATTCTTACCCTTACCTTAACCCTAACCCTTATCCTAAACTTAACCCTAACCCTAACCCTATCCCTAACCCTTACCCTTACCCAAAGCCTAACCCTAAACCTAACACTAACCCTAACCCTTACCTCTACCCTAACCCTAAACCTATCCCTAACCATACCCTTACCCTTACCCTAACCCTAACCCTAACCCTAAACCTAAACCTAACCTAAACCTAACCCTTACCCTAACCATAAACCTAACCCTAACCTCCCCCTTAACCTTACCCTAACCCTAACCCTAACCTTAACCCTAAACCTAACCCTTACCCTAACCCTTACCATTACGCTAACCCTAACCCTAAACCTAACCCTAAACCTAACCCTAAACCTAACCCTATACCTAACCCTAACCCTTACCCTTACCCTAACCCTAACCCTAAACTTAACCCTAACCATTACCACTAACCCTAACCCAAAGCCTAACCCTTACCCTTACACTAACCCTAACACTAAACTTAATGCTAACCCTAACCCTAAATCTAATCCTTACCCTATCCCTAACACTAACCCTAATCTTACCCTAACGTTACCCTAACCCTTACCCTTTCCCTAACCCTAACCCTAACCCTAAAACTAACCCTAACCCTAACCCTAACCCTAACCCTAACCCTAACGCTTTCCCTTTCCCTAACCCTAACCCTAACTCCAACACTAACACTTACCCTTAACCTAACCATAACGCTAATCCTGACCCTAACCCTAACCCTAACCACAACACTGAACCTAACCCTAACCCTAAACCTAACCCTAAACCTTACCCTTACCCTAACCCAAACCCTAACCCTAACCCTAACCCTAACCATAACCCTTACCCTAACCGTAACCCTAATCCTAACCCTAACCCTTACCTTACCCTAACCCTAACCCTAACCCTAAAACAAACCCTAACCCTAACCCTAACCCTAACCGTTACCCTAACCCTAACCCTAATCCTAACCCTAACCCTTACCCTTACCCTAACCCTAACCCTAACCCTAACCCTAAAACAAACCCTAACCCTAATCCTAACCCTTACCCTTAACCTTACCCTAACCCTAACCCTAACCCTAACCACAACACTGAACCTAACCCTTACCCTAAACCTAACCCTAAACCTTACCCTTACCCAACCCAAACCCTAACCCTAACCCTAAACCTTACCCTTACCCTAACCCTAAACCTAACCTTAACCCCAACACTAAACCTAAACCAAACCCTAACCCTAACCCTAAACCTTACCCTTACCCTAACCCTAAACCTAACCTTAACCCCAACACTAAACCTAAACCAAAACCTAAACCTAACCCTAAACCTTACCCTTACCCTAACCCAAACCCTAACCCTAACACTAATCTTAACCACAACCCTAACCCTAACCCTAACCCTAACCCTAATCATTACCGTAACCCTAACCCTAATCCTAACCCTAACCCTTCCCCTTACCCTAACCCTAAACCTAAAACTAACCCTAACCCAAAACTTAACAATAATCCTTACCCTAACCCTAACCCTAACCTTAATCCTTACCCTAACCCTAACCCTAACCCTATCCCTAACCCTACCCTAACACTTACCCTTACCCTAACCCTAACCCTAACTCTAACCCTAACCTTAACCCTAACCCTAAACCTTCCCCTAACCCTAACCCTTACCCTAACCCTAACCCTACCCCTAACCTAACTTTAACCTTAACCCGAACCCTAACCCTAACCCTAACCCTTACCCTTACCCTTACCCTAACCCTTACCCTAACCCTAACCCTAAACTTAAACCTAACTCTAACCCTAACCCTAGCCTTAACCTTAAACTTAACCCTAATCCTAACCCTAACCACAACACTGAACCTAACCCTAACCCTAAACCTAACCCTAACCCTTACCCTTACCCTAACCCTAAACCTTACTCTAATCCTAACCTTAACCCTAACCCTAAACCTTCCCCTAACCCTAACCCTTACCCTAACCCTAACCCTACCCCTAACCTAACTTTAACCTTAACCCGAACCCTAACCCTAACCCTAACCCTTACCCTTACCCTTACCCTAACCCTTACCCTAACCCTAACCCTAAACTTAAACCTAACTCTAACCCTAACCCTAGCCTTAACCTTAAACTTAACCCTAATCCTAACCCTAACCACAACACTGAACCTAACCCTAACCCTAAACCTAACCCTAACCCTTACCCTTACCCTAACCCTAAACCTTACTCTAATCCTAACCTTAACCCTAACTCTAAACCTTACCCTACCCTAACCTTTACCCTAATCCTAACCCTAACCCTAACCCTAACCTTAACCTTAACCCTAATCCTATCCTAACCCTTACCCTTACCCTAACCCTAACCCTAAAACTAACCCTAATCCTAACGCTAACCCTAACCTTAACCCTACCTCTAACCCTAACCCTAAACTTACGCTTAACCTTAACCCTAATCCTAACCCTTACCCTTACCCTAACCCTAAACCTAACCTTAACCCCAACCCTAAATCTAACCCTCACCGTAATCCTAACCCTAACCCTAACCCTAACCCTAACCCTAACCCTTACCCTAACCCTAACCCTAACTCTAACCCTAACCCTTACCCTAGCCCTAACCTTAACCCCAATACTAAACCTAACCCGAACCCTAAACCTAACCCTAAACCTAATCCTTACCCTTACCCTAACCCTAACCCTAAACCTAACCCTAACCCTAACCCTAACCCTAACACTATCCCTAACCCTTACCCTTACCCAAAGCCTAACCCTAACCTTAACCATAAACCTTACCCTTATCCTAACCCTAGCCCTATCAGTAACACTTACTCTAACCCCTACCCTAGCCCTAACCCTAACCCTAAACCTTACCCTTAGCCTAACCCTAACCCTAACCCTAACTCTTACCCGTGTCCTAACCCTAAACCTAACCCTAACCTTAACCATAAGCCTAACCCTAAGCCTAACCCTTACCCTTACCCTAACCCTAACCCTAACCCTAAACCTTACCCTTACCCTAACCCTAACCCTAACCCTAACGCTAACCCTAACCCTAACACTTACCCTTACCTTACCCTAACCCTAACCCTTATCCTAACCCTAACCCTAAGCCTAACACTAAATCCTAACCCTAACCCGTAACCTAACCCTAAACCTAACCCTAACCCTAACCATTACCCTTACCCTAAGCCTAATTCTAACCCTAACCCGAAACCTAAACCTAACCCTTATCCTAACCCTAACCCTAACCCTTACCATAAGCCTAACCCTAACCCTAGCCTTAACCCTAACGCTAACCCTAGCCTTAACCCTAATCCTTACCCTTATCCTAACCCTAACCCTAAACCTAACCCTAACCCTAACCCTAACCCTAACACTATCCCTAACCCTTACTCTTACCCTAAGCCTATCCCTAAACCTAACACTAACCCTAAACCTTACCTTTACCCTAACCCTAACCCTACCCTAACCCTACCCCTTACCCTTACCCTATCCCTAACCCTAACCTTAACCCTAACCCTAACCCTAACCCCAACCTCTACCCTTACCCTAACCCTGACCCTAAACCTAACCCTAACCCTAACCCTATCTCTAACCCTAACCCTTACCCTAACCCTAACCCTATCCCTAAACCTAACAGTAAAAACATCCCCTAACCCTAACCCTAACCCTATCCGTTACCCTTACCCTAACTCTAACCCTAACTCTAACAGTAAACCTTACACTTATCCTAACCCTAACACTAAACCTAACCCTAACCCTAACCCTAACCTTAACCCTAAACCTAACCCTAACACTTACCCTAAACCTAACCTTAAAAATAATCCTAAACCTAACCCTAACACTAACACTAACCCTAACCTTAACCCTAACCCTAACCCTTACAGTTACCCTAACCCTAACCCTAACTCTAACACTAACCCTTACCCTTATCCTAACTCCAAAATTAAACCTAACCCTAACCCTAACCCTAACCCTTACACTAACCCTAACCCTAACCCTTACCCTAACCCTAACCCTAACCCTAACCCTAACCCTTACCCTAACCCTAACCTTAACCCCAATACTAAACCTAACCCTACCCCTAAACCTAACCCTAAACCTTATCCTTACCCTAACCCTAACCCAAACCCTAAGCGTAACCATAACCCTTAACCTAAACCTAACCCTAATCCTAACCCTAACCCTTACCCTTACCCTAACACTAACCCTAACCCTAAAACTAACCCCAACCCTAAACTTAACCCTAACCCTAACCCTAACCCTCACCCTAACTCTAAAACTAACCCTAACCCTAACCCTTCCCCTTACCCTAACCCTAACCGTAAAACTAAACCTAACCCTAAACTTAACCCTAAATTTTACCCTCACCATAACACTAACCCTAACCCTAAACCTAACCCTAACCCTAACCCTAACACTACCCTTACCCTTACCCTAACCCTAACCATAATCCTTACCCTAACCCTAACCCTAACCCTAGCCCTTACCCTAACACTAACCCTAACCCAAAACAATAACCCTAACCCTTAACCTAACCCGAACCCTAAAGCTAACCCTAACCCTTACCCTTACCCTAACCCTAAACCTAACTCTAATCCTAACCTTAACCCTAACTCTAAACCTTACCCTACCCTAACCTTTACCCTAATCCTAACCCTAACCCTAACCCTAACCTTAACCTTAACCCTAATCCTATCCTAACCCTTACCCTTACCCTAACCCTAACCCTAAATCTAATCCTAACCCTAACACTAACCCTAACCTTAACCCTACCTCTAACCCTAACCCTAACCTTACCCTTAACCTTAACCCTAATCCTAACCCTTACCCTTACCCTAACCCTAAACCTAACCTTAACCCCAACCCTAAATCTAACCCTCACCCTAATCCTAACCCTTACCCTAACCCTAACCTTTACCCTAACCCTAACCCTAACCCTAACCCTAACCCTTACCCTAACCCTAACCCTAACCCTAACCCTTACCCTAACCCTAAGCTTAACCCCAATACTAAACCTATCCCTAACCCTAAACCTAACCCTAACCCTAATCCTTACCCTAACCCTAACCCAAACCCTAAACGTAACCCTAACCGTAACCATAACCCTTACCCTAACCCTAACCCTAATCCTAACCCTAACTCTTACCCTTACCCTAACACTAAACCTAACCCTAAAACTAACCCCAACCCTAAACTTAACCCTAACCCTAACCCTAACCCTTACCCTAACCCTAAACCTAATCCTAACCCTAACCCTTCCCCTTCCCCTAACCCTAACCCTAACACTAACCCTAACCCTAACCTTAACCCTAACCCTAAGCCCTACCCTTACTCTAACCCTAACCCTAACCCTAATCGTAACCCCTACCCTTACCCTAACCCTAAACCTAACCTTAACCCCAACACTAAATCTAACCCTCACCCTAATCCTAAACCTTACCCTAACCCTAACCCTAACCATAATCCTTCCCCTAACCCTAACCCTAACCCTAGCCCTTACCCTAACCCTAACCCTAAGACTAACCCTAACCCCTAACCCTAACCCTTAACCTAATCCTAACCCTAACCCTAACCCTAACCCTAACCCTAAACCTAAACATAACTCTAATCATAAACTTAACCCTAACTCTAAACCTCACCCTATCCTAGCCCTTACCCTAACCCTAACCTAACCCTAACACTAACCTTAACCTTAACCCTAAACCTAAACCTAACACTTAACCTTACCCTAACCCTAACCCTAAAGCGAACCCTAACCCTAACGCTAACCCTAACCTTAAACCTAACTCTAACCCTAAACCTAACCTTAACCATAACCCATACCCTAACCTAACCCTAACCCTAACCCTAACCCTACCCTTACCCTTACCCTAACCCTAACCCTAACCCTAACCCTTACCCTTACCCTAACCCTAACCCTAACCCTAAACCTAACCCTAAACCTAACCCTAACCCTAACCCTAACCCTAACCCTAACCATTACCCTTACCCTAACCCTAACCCTAAACCTAACCCTAGCCCTAACCCTAACCATTAACCTAACCCTAACCCTAAACCTAACCCTAACCCTAAAATTACCCTTACCCTAACTCTAACCCTAAACCTAACCCTAACCCTTATCCTAACCCTAACCCTAAACCTAACCCTTAACCTAAAACTAACCCTAACCCTAACCCTTACCCTTACTATATCGCTAACCCTAACCCTATCCCTTACAGTAACCCTTACCCTTACCCTTACCCTATCCCTAACCTTATCCCAATCCTAACCCTATCCCTAAACCCTAACCCAAATCATTAACGTAACCCTAACCCTAACACTAACCCTAACCCTTACCCTTAACCTAAGCATAACTCTAACCCTAACACGAACCCTAACCATAACTCTTAACCGAACACTAACCCTAAAGGTTACCCTAACCCTAACCCTAACCCTAACCTTAACCCTAACGCTAAGCCGAACCCTAACCCTAATCCTTACCCTTACCCTAACTCTAACCCTAAACCTAACCCTAACCCTAAACCTAACACTAACCCTAACACTTACCCTAATCCTAACCCTAATCCTAACCCTACCCTTACCATTACCCTAATCCTAACGCTAACCCTAAACCTTACCCTAACCCTAACCTTAACCCTAACCCTTACCCTTATCCTAACCCTAAACCTAAACCTAACCCTAAACCTAACACTAACCCTAACCCTTACCTTTACCCTTACCCTATCCCTAACCCTAACCCTAAACTTAAACCTAACCCTAACCCTAACCCTTACTCTAACCATAACCCTAACACTAACCTCCCCCTTACCCTTACCCTAACCCTAACGCTAACCTTAACCCTAACCCTAACCCTAATCATAACCCTAACACTTAAACTTACCCTAACCCTAACCCTAACCCTATCCCTAACACTTACGCTAACCCTCACACTAATCCTAACACTAATTCTTACCCTTACCCTAACCCTAACCCTTACACTAAACTTAACCCTAACCCTAACCCTATCCCTAACCCTTACCCTTACCCTAAGCCTAAAACTAAACCTAACATTAACCCTAACCCTTACCTTTAACCTAACCCTAACCCAATTCCTAACCCTAATCCTTTCCCTTACCCTAACCCAAACCATAAACCTAACCCTAACCCTAACCCTAACACTTATCCTAAACCTAACACTAACCCTAACCCTTACCCTAACCCTAAACCTAACCCTTACCCTTTCCCTAACCCTAACCCTATCTCTAACACTAACCCTTACCCTTAACCTAACCCTAACCCTAAACCTAACCCTAACCCTAACCGTAACACTAACCTTAAATCTAACCCTAACCCTAACCCTAACAATTACCCTAACCCTAACCTTAACCCTAACACTAACCCTTACCCTTACCCTAACGCTAAACCTAACCCTAACCCTAACCCTTACCCTTACCCTAACCCTAAACCTATCCTTAACCCTAACCCTAAATCTAAGCCTAACCCTAACCCTAACCTTATCCTAACCCTAACCCTTACCCTAACCCTAAACTTAACCCCAACACTAAACCTAACCCAAACCCTAAACGTAACCCTAAACCTTACCCTTACCCTAAACCAAATCCTAACCCTAAACCTAACCCTAGCCCTAACCTTAAGCCTAACCCTAACCCTTACCCTTACCCTAACCCTAAACCTAACCCTAACCCTAACCCTTACCCTTACCCTAACCCTAAACCTATCCTTAACCCCAACCCTAAATCTAACCCTAACCCTAACCCTAACCTTATCCTAACCCTAACCCTTACCCTAACCCTAAACTTAACCCCAACACTAAACCTAACCGTAACCCTAAACGTAACCCTAAACCTTAACCTTACCCTAAACCAAATCCTAACCCTAACCCTAACCCTAACCCTTACCCTTACCCTAACCCTAATCCTAAACCTAAAACTAACCCTAACCCTAAACATAAACCTAACCCTAACCCTAAACCTTACCCTAAACCTAACCCTAACCGTAACCCTAACCCTTACCATTACCTTAACCCTAAACCTAACCCTAACCCTATCCCTTACCCTTACCCTAAGCCTAATTCTAACCCTAACCCGAAACCTAAACCTAACCCTTACCCTAATCCTAACCCTAAACCTTACCCTAACCCTAACCTTAACCCTAACGCTAATCATAACCCTAACCCTAATTCTTACCCTTACCCTAACCCTAACCCTAAACCTAACCCTAACCCTAACCCTAACCCTTACACAATCCCTAACCCTTACCCTTACCCTAAGCCTAACCCTAAACCTAACACTAACCCTAAACCTTACCTTTACCCTAACCCTAACCCTATCCCTAACCCTACCCCTTACCCTTACCCTATCCCTAACCCTAAACTTAACCCTAACCCTATCCTTAACCCTAACCCTTACCCTTACCCTAAACCTAACCCTAAACCTAACCCTAACCCTAAACCTATCCCTAACCCTAACCCTTACCCTTACCCTAAACCTAACAGTATACATGTCCCCTAACCCTAACCCTAACCCTAACCCTTACCCTTACCCTAACCCTAACCCTAATTCTAACACTAACCCTTACCCTTATGCTAACCCTAATATTAAACCTAACCCTAACCCTAACCCTAACCCTAACCTTAACCCTAACCCTAACCCTAACACTTACCCTAAACCTAACCTTAAACCTAATCCTAACCCTAACCCTAACACTAACCCTAACCCTAAACTTAACCCTAACCCTAACCCTTACCCTTACTCTAACCCTAACCCTAACCCTAACCGTAACCCCTACCCTTACCCTAACCCTAAACCTAACATTAACCCCAACCCTAAATCTGACCCTAACCATAACCCTAAACCTTACCCTAACCCTACCCCTTACCCTAACCCTAACCTTAATCCCAACACTAAACCTAACCCTAAACCTAAAACTAACCCTAACCCTTACCCTAACCCAAACCCTAAACGTAACCCTAACCATAACCATAACCCTTGCCCTAACCCTAACCCTAATCCTAACCCTAACCCTTACCCTTACCCTAACACTAACCCTAACCCTAAAACTAACCCCAATCCTAAACTTAACCCTAACCCTAACCCTTACCCTAACCCTAACCCTTACCCGAACCCTAACCCTAATCCTAACCCTAACCCTTCCCTTACCCTAACCCCAACCCTAAATCTAACCCTAACCTTAACCCTAAACCTAACCCTAAACCTAACCCTATTCCTAACCCTAACCCTTACCCTTACCCTAAACCTAACCCTAAACCTATCCCTAACCATAACCCCTAACCCTAACCATAACCCTTACCCTTACCCTAACCCTAACACTAACCTTAATGCTAACCCTAACCCTAATCCTAACCCTAACCCTTACCCATTGCCTAACCCTAACCCTAACTCTAACACTAACCTTTACCCTTAACCTAACCCTAACCCTAAACCTAACCCTAACCCTAACCGTTACCCTAACCTTAAACCTAACCCTAACCCTAACAATAACACTTACCCTAACCCTAACCTTAACCCTAACCCTAACCCTTACCCTTACTCTAACCCTAAACCTAACCCTAAACCTAACCCTTACCCTTACCCTAACCCTAAACCTAACCTTAACCCCAACCCTAAATCTAACCCTAACCCTGACCCTAACTTTACCCTAAGCCTAACCCTTACCCTAACCCTAAACTTAACCCCAGCACTAAACCTAAACCTCACCCTTAACCTAACCCTAAACTTTAACCTTACCCTAACCCAAATCCTAACCCTAACCCTAACCCGAAACCTAAACCTAACCCTTATGGTAACCTAACCCTAACCCTTACCCTAACCCTAACCCTAACCCTAACCTTAACCCTAACGCTAACCCTAACCCTAACCCTAATCCTTACCCTTACCCTAACCCTAAACCTAACCCTAACCGTAACCCTAACCCTAAGACTATCCCTAACCCCAACCCTATCCCTAACACTTACTCTAACCCCTACCCTAGCCCTAACCCTAACCCTAAACCTTACCCTAAGCCTAACCCTAACCCTAACCCTAACCCTTACCCGTATCCTAACCCTAAACCTAACCCTAACCTTAACCATAACCCTAACCCTAACCCTAACCCTTACCCTTACCCTAAACCTAACCCTAACCCTAAACCTTACCCTTAACCTAACCCTATCCATAACCCTAACCCTTAACCCTACACTAACCCTAACCCTAAACCTAACCCTAAAATATCCCCTAACCCTAACCCTAACCCTATCCCTTACCCTTACCCTAACCCTAACCCTAACTCTAACACTAACCCTTACATTTATCCTAACCCTAACATTAAACCTAACCCTAACCCTAACCCTAACCTTAACCCTAACCCTAACCTTAACACTTACCCTAAACCTAACCTTAAACCTAATCCTAACCCTAACCCTAACACTAACCGTAACCTTAAGCCTAACCCTAACCCTTACCCTTACCCTAACCCTAACCCTAACTATAACACTAACCCTTTCCCTTATCCTAACTAAAACATTAAACCTAACCCTAACCCTAAACCTAACCCTAAACTTAACCCTAACCCTAACCCTAACACTTACCCTAACCCTAACCTTAAACCTAATCCTAACACTAACCCTAACACTAACCCTAACCCTAACCGTAACCTTAACCCTAACCCTTACCCTTACCTAACCCTCACCCTAACCCAAACCGTAACCCCTACCCTTACCCTAACCCTCAACCTAACCTTAACCCCAACCCTAAATCTAACCCTCACCCTAATCCTTACCCTTACCCTAACCCTAACCCTTACCCTAACCCTATCCCTAAACCTAACCCTAACCCTAACGCTAACCCTAACCTTAACCCTACCTGTAACCCTAACCCTAACCTTACCCTTAACCTTAACCCTAATCCTAACCCTTACCCTTACCCTAACCCTAAACCTAACCCTAACCCTAACCCTAACCCTTACCCTTACTCTAACCAAAACCTAACCCTAAACCGAACCCTCAACCTTACCCTTACCCTAAAAATAACCCTAACCCTACCCTAACCCTAAACCTAACCCTAACCCAAACCTTAAACCCAACCCTAAACCCAACTCTAACCCTAACCCTAAGCCTAATCCTAACCCTAATCCTTACCCTTACCCTAAACCTAACCCTAACCCTAAACCTTACCCTAACCCTAACCTTAACCCTAACCCTAACCGTAACCCTAACCCTAACCTAACCCTTATCCTAACCCTAACCATAACCCTAACCCTTAAACTAATCCTAACACTAACCCTAACCGCTAAACCTAACCATTACCCTAACCCTAAAACTGACCCTAACCCCTAACCCTAAGCCTAACCCTAACCCTTACACTTATCCTAACCTTAACCCTATCCCTAACACTTACTCTAACCCCTACCCTAGCCCTAACCCTAACACTAAAACTTACCCTTAGCCTAACCCTAACCCTAACCCTAACTCTTACCCGTATCCTAACCCTAAACCTAACCCTAACCTTAACCATAAGCCTAACCCTAACCCTAACCCTTACCCTTACCCTAACCCTAACCCTAACCCTAAACCTTACCCTTACCCTTACCCTAACCATAACCCTAACGCTCACCCTAACCCTAACACTTACCCTTACCTTACCCTAACCCTAACCCTTCTCCTAACCCTAACCCTAACCCTAACACTAAACCCTAACCCTAACCCGTAACCTAACCCTAAACCTAACCCTAACCCTAACCATTACCCTTACCCTAAGCCTAATTCTAACCCTAACCCGAAACCTAAACCTAACCCTTATCCTAATCCTAACCCTAACCCTTACCCTAAGCCTAAACCTAACCCTAACCTTAACCATAACGCTAACCCTAGCCCTAACCCTAATCCTTACCCTTACCTAACCCTAACCCTAAACCTAACCCTAACCCTAACCCTAAACCTAACACTATCCCTAACCCTTACTCTTACCCTAAGCCTATCCCTAAACCTAACACTAACCCTAAACCTTACCTTTACCCTAACCCTAACCCTACCCTAACCCTACCCCTTACCCTTACCCTATCCCTAACCCTAACCTTAAACCTAACCCTAACCCTAACACCAACCTTTACGCTTACCCTAACCCTGACCCTAAACCTAACCCTAACCCTAACCCTATCCCTAACCCTAACCCTTACCCTAACCCTAACCCTAACCCTTACCCTAACCCTAACCCTAACCCTAACCCTAACGCTAACCCTTACCCTAAACCTAACCCTATGCCTAACCCTAACCCTAACCCTAACACTTACCATTACCTTACCCTAAGCCGAACCCTTATCCTAACCCTAACCCTAACCCTAACACTAAACCCTAACCCTAACTCTAACCTTAAACCTAATCCTAACCCTAACCCTAACACTAAACCTAACCCTAACCGTAACCTTAACCCTAACCCTTACGCTTATCTAACCCTAACCCTAACCCAAACCGTAACCCCTACCCTTACCCTAACCTTAAACCTAACCTTAACCCCAACCCTAAATCTAACCCTCACCCTAATCCTAACCCTTACCCTAACCCTAACCCTTACCCTAACCCTAACCCTAACCCTAACCCTTATCCTAACCCTAACCCTAACCCTAACCCTTACCCTAACCCTAACCTTAACCCCAATACTAAACGTAACCCTAACCCTAAACCTAACCCTAAACCTTATCCTTACCCTAACCCTAACCCAAACCCTAAGCGTAACCCTAACCGTAACCATAACTCTTAACCTAACCCTAACCCTAATCCTAAACCTAACCCTTACCCTTACCCTAACACTAACCCTAACCATAAAACTAACCCCAACCCTAAACTTAACCCTAACCCTAACCCTAATCCTAACCCTCACCCTAACTCTAAACCTAATCCTAACCCTAACCCTTCCCCTTACCCTAACCCTAATCGTCAAACTAACCCTAACCCTAAACTTAACCCTAACTTTTACCCTCACCCTAACCCTAACCCTAACCCTAAACCTAACCCTACCCCTAACCCTAACACTAACCCTTACCCTTACCCTAACCCTAACCATAATACTTACCCTAACCCTAACCCTAACCCTAGCACTTACCCTAACCCTAACCCTAACCCAAAACAATAACCCTAACCCTTAAGCTAACCCGAACCCTAATCCTAACCCTAAACCTCACCCTAACCCTAAACCTAACCCTAACCCTAACCCTTACCCTAACCCTAACCCTATCCCTAACCTTAACCCCAATACTAAACCTAACACTAAACCTAAACCTAACCCTAACCCTTATCCGTACCCTAACCCTAACCCAAAACCTAAACGTAACCCTAACCGTAACCATAACCCTTACCCTATCCCTATCCCTAATCCTAACCCTAACTCTTACCCTTACCCTAACACTAACCCTAACCCTAAAACTAACCTCAACCCTAAACTTAACCCTAACCCAACCCTAACCATAACCCTTACACTAAACCTAAACCTAATCCTAACCCTAACCTTTCCCCTTACCCTAACCCTAACCCTAAAACTAACCCTAACCCTAAACTTAACCCTAACTTTTACCCTCACCCTACCCCTAACCCTAACCCTAAACCTAACCCTAACCCTAACCCTACCACTAACCCTTACCCTTACCCTAACCCTAACCCAAACCATAATCCTTACCCTAACCCTAACCCAAACCCTAGCCCTTACCCTAACCCTAACCCTAACCCAAAACCCTAACCCTAACCCTTAACCTATCCCGAACCCTAAACCTAACCCTAACCCGTACCCTTACCCTAACCCTAAACCTAACTCTAATCCCAAACTTAAACCTAACACTAAACCTTACCCTACCCTAACCCTTACCCTAACCCTAACCCTAACCCTAAACCTAACCCTTACCCTTACCCTAACCCTAACCCTAACCCTAACCCTAAACCCTAACATTAATAATTAACCTAACCCTAAACCTAATCCTAACCCTAACCTTACCCTTACCCTAAGCCTAATTCTAACCCTAACCGAAACCTAAACCTAACCCTTACCCTAACCTAACCCTAAACCTTACCCTAACCCTAACCCTAACCCTAACCTTAACCCTAACGCTAACCCTAACCCTAACCCTAAACCTTACCGTTACCCAAACCCTAACCCAAAACTTAACCCTAACCCTAACCCTAACCCTAACACTATCCCTAAGCCTTACTCTTACACAAAGCCTAACCATAACCCTAAACCTTACCCTTGTCCTAACGCTAACCCTATCCCTAACACTTACTCTAACCCCTACCCTAGCCCTAACCCTAACCCTAAACCTTACCCTTAGCCTAACCCTAACCCTAACCCTAACCCTTACCCGTATCCTAAAACTAAACCTAACCCTAACCTTAACCATAACCCTAACCCTAACCCTAACCCTTACCCTTACCCTAACCCTAACCCTAAACCTTACACTTACCCTAACCCTAACCATAACCCTAACGCTAACCCTAACCCTAACTCTTACCCTTACCTTACCCTAACCATAACCCTTATCCTAACCCTAACCCTAACCCTAACACTAAACCCTAACCCTAACCCGTAACCTAACCCTAAACCTAACCCTAACCCTAACCCTTACCTTTACCCTAACCTTAAACCTAACTCCAATCCTAAACTTAACCCTAACTCTAAACCTTACCCTACCCTAAACTTTACCCTAAACCTAACCCTAACCCTAACCCTAACCTTAACCTTAACCCTAATCCTAAACCTAACCCTTACCCTTACCCTAACCCTAACCCTAAACCTAACCCTAACCCTAACGCTAACCCTAACCTTAACCCTACCTCTAACCCTAACCCTTTCCTTACCCTTAACCTTAACCCTAATCCTAACCCTTACCCTTACCATAACCCTAAACCTAACTTTAACCCCAACCCTAAATCAAACCCTCACATTAATCCTAACCCTTACCCTAACCCTAACCCTTACCCTAACCCTAACCCTAACCCTAAACCTTACCCTAACCCTAGCCCTAACCCTAACCAATACCCTAACCCTAACATTTACCCCAATACTAAACCTAAACCTAACCCCAAACCTAACCCTAACCCTTATCCTTACCCTAACCCTAACCCAAACCCTAAACGTAACCCTAACCGTAACCATAACCCTTACCCTAACCCTAACCCTAATCCTAACCTTAACTCTTACCCTTACCCTAACACGAACCCTAACCCTAAAACTAACCCCAACCCTAAACTTAACCCTAACCCTAACCCTTACCCTAACCCTAAACCTAATGCTAACCCTAACCCTTCCCCTTCCCCTAACCCTAACCCTAAATCTAACCCTAACCCTAAACTTAACCCTAACTTTTACCCTCACCCTCACCCTAACCCTAACCCTAAACCTAACCCTAACCCTAACCCTAACCATATTCCTTACCCAAACCTAACCCTAACCCTAGCCCTTACCCTAACCCTAACCCTAAACCAAAACCCTATCCCTAACCCATAACCTAACCCGAACCCTAAAACTAACCCTAACCCTTACCCTTACCCTAACCCTAAACCTAACTCTAATCCTAAACTTAACCCTAACCATAACCCTTACCCTTACCCTAATCCTAACCCTAAGTCTAAACCTTACCCTAACCCTATCCTTAACCCTATCCCTTACCCTAACCCCAACCCTAAACCTAAACCGAACCCTAACCTTATCCCTAACCATAACCCTAAACCTAACCCTTACCCTTACCCTAACCCTAAATCAAACCCTAAACAGAACCCTAACCTAACCCTAACCCTTACCCTAACCCTAACCCTAATCCTAACCCTAACTCTTACCCTTACCCTAACATTAACCCTAACCCTACAACTAACCCCAACCCTAAACTTAACCCTAACCCTAACCCTAACCCTTACCCTAACCCTAAACCTAATCCTAACCCTAACCCTAACCCTTCCCCTTACCCTAAACCTAACCCTAAAACTAACCCTAACCCTAAACTTAACCCTAACTTTTACCCTCACCCTAACGCTAACCCTAACCCTAAACCTAACCCTAACCCTAACCCTAACACTAACCCTTACCCTTACCCTAACCCTAATCCTAACCATATTCCATACCCTAACCCTAACCCTAACCCTAGCCCTTACCCTAACCGTAACCCTAACCCAAAACCCTAACCCTAACCCATAACCTAACCCGAACCCTAAAACTAACCCTAACCCTTACCCATACCCTAACCCTAAACCTAACTCTAATCCTAAACTTAACCCTCACCGTAATCCTTACCCTTACCCTAATCCTAACCCTAACCCTAAACCTTACCCTAACCCTATCCTTAACCCTATCCCTTACCCGAACCCCAATCCTAAACCTAAACCGAACCCTAATTTTATCCCTAACCCTAACTCTTATCCTGACCCTAACCCTAACCCTAAACCTAAACCTAACCATAACACCTAACCCTAATCGTAACCGTAACCCTAACTTTAACGCTTACCCTTACCCTAACCCTAAACTTAATGCTAACCCTAACCTAAAACCTAACCCTTAACCTTATCCTAAACCTAAACCTAAACCTAACCCTAACCCTAACCTTAACCCTAACCATAACCCTAAACCTAACCCTTACCCTTACCCTAACCCTAACCCTAACCCTAAACCTAACCCTAACCTAACCCTAACCCTAACACCTGACTCTAAACCTAACCCTAACCCTGAAACTTACCCTAACACTACCACTAACCCTAACCATAACACTTGCCCTAACCCTAACCCTAACCCTTACCCTTACCCTAACCCTAACCCTAACCTTAACCCCAACTCTAAACCTAACCCTAACCCTAACCCTAACCCTTACCCTAACTCTAACCCTAAAACTAACCCTACACTAAAACTTACCCTTACCCTAACTCTAACCCTAACCCTAACCCTAACCCTTATCTTACCCTAACCCTAACCCTAACAATTAAAATAAACCTAACCAAACCCTAACCCTTACCCTTACCCTATCGCTAACCCTAACCCTAACCCTAACACATACAATAACCCTTACCCTTACCCTAATCGTAACCCAACCTTAACTCGACCCTAAACCTAACCCTAACCCTAACCCTAACCCCTACACTTACCCTAACCCTAACCATAACCCTAACGCTAATCCTAACCCTAACACTTACCCTTACCCTAACCCTAACCCTTATCCTAACCCTAACCCTAACCCTAACCGTTACCCTAACACTAACCCTAACCCTAAACTTAACCCTAATGTTTACCCTAAACCTAACCCTAATCCTTACCCTTACCATAACCCTAACCCTAAACCTAACACTAACCCTAACCTTAAACCTAAACCGAACCCTAACCTTAACCCTAACCCTAACCCTAACCCTAACCCTAACACTTACCCTAACCCTAACCTTAAACCTAATCCTAAGACTAACCCTAACACTAACACTAACCCTAACCTTAACCCTAATCCTAACCATTACCCTTACCCTAACCCTAACCCTAAATCTAACACTAAACCTTACCCTTATCCTAACTCCAACATTAAACCTAACCCTAACCCTAACCCTAACCCTAACCTTAAACCTAATCCTAACCCTAACCCTAACACTAACCCTAACCCTAACTGTAACCTTAACCCTAACCCTTACCCTTACCTAACCCTAACCCTAACCCAAACCGTAACCCCTACTCTTAACCTAACCCTAAAACTAACCTTAACCCCAAACCTAAATCTAACCCTCACCCTAATCCTAACACTTACCCTAACCCTAACACTTACCCTAACCCTAACCCTAATCCTAAACCTAACCCTTATGCTTACCCTAACCCTAACCCTAACCCTAACCCTTACCCTAATCCTAACCTTAACCCCAATACTAAACCTAACCCTAACCCTAAACCTACCCCTAACCCTTCTCCTTACCCTAACCCTAACCCAAACCCTAAACGTAACCCTAACCGTAACCATAACACTTACCCTAAACCTAACATTAATCCTAACCCTAACCCTTACAATTACCTCACACTAACCCTAACCCTAAAACTATCCCCAACCCTAAACTTAACCCTAACACTAACCCTAACCCTAACCCTTACACTAACCCTAAACCTAATCCTAACCCTAACCCTTACCCTTGCCCTAACCCTAACCCTAAAACTAACCATAATACTAAACTTAACCCTAACTTTTACCCTCACCCCAACCCTAACCCTAAACCTAAACCTAACCCTAACCCTAACACTAACACTAACCCTTAACCTTACCCTAACCCTAACCCTAACCATAATCCTTACCCTAACCCTAACCCTAACCCTAGCCCTTACCCTAACCCTAACCCTAACCCAAAACCCTAACCCTAACCCTTAACCTAACCTGAACCCTAAACCTAACCCTAACCCTTACCCTTACCCTAACCCTAAACCTAACTCTAATCCTAACCTTAACCATAATCTAAACCTTACCGTACCCTAACCCTTACGCTAATCCTAACCCTATCCCTAACCCTAACCTTAACCTTAACCCTAATCCTAAACCTAACCCTTACCCTTACCCTAACCCTAACCCTAAACCTAACCCTAACCCTAATGCTAACCCTAACCTTAACCCTACCTCTAACCCTAACCCTAACCTTACCCTTAACCTTAACCCTAATCCTAACACTTACCCTTACCCTAACCCTAAACCTAACCTTAACCCCAACCCTAAATCTAACCCTCACCCTAATCCCAACCCTTACCCTAACCCTAACCCTTACCCTAATCCTAACCCTAACCCTAACCCTTACCCTTACCCTAACCCTAACCCTAACCCTAACCCTTACCCTAACCCTAACCTTAACCCCAATACTAAACCTTACCCTAACCCTAAACCTAACCCTAACCCTAATCCTTACCCTAACCCTAATCCTAACCCTAACCCTAACCCTAATGCTAACCCTAACCTTAACCCTACCTCTAACCCTAACCCTAACCTTACCCTTAACCTTAACCCTAATCCTAACACTTAGCCTTACCCTAACCCTAACCTAACCTTAACCCGAACCCTAAATCTAACCCTCACCCTAATCCTAACCCTAACCCTAACCCTAACCCTTACCCTAACCCTAACCCTAACCTAACCCTAACCCTAAACCTAACCCTAACCCTAATCCTAACACTAACCCTTACCCTTACCCTAACCCTAACCCTAACCATAATCCTTACCCTAACCCTAACCCTAACCCTAACCTTAACCTTAACCTAATCCTAAACCTAACCCTTACCCTTACCCTAACCCTAACCCTAAACCTAACCCTAACCGTAACGCTAACCCTAACCTTAACCCTACCTCTAACCCTAACCCTAACCTTACCCTTAACCTTAACCCTAATCCCAACCCTTACCATTACCCTAACCCTAAACCAATCCCTAACCCTAACACTAACCCTTACCCTTACTCTAACCAGAAACCTAAACTTAACCCGAACCCTCAACCTTACCCTCACCCTAAAAATAACCCTAACCCTTACCCTAAACCTAACCCTAACCCTAAACTTAACCCCAACCCTAAACCTAACTCTAACCCTAACACATACCCTTACCCTAAACCTAACCCTAAATGTAATCCTAACCCTAATCCTAACCCTAACCCTTACCCTAACCCAAACCCTAATCCTAACCGTAACCCTTACCCTTACTCTTACCCTCACCCTCACCCTAACCCTAACCCTAAAACTAACCCTAATCCTTAACCTAACCCTAGCCCTCACCCTAACCCTAACCCTAACCCTAACCTTAACCTTAACACTAACGCTAACCCTAACCCTTACCCTACCCTAACCTTTACCCTAATCCTAACCCTTAACCCTTACCCTTACCCTAATCCTAACCCTAACGCTAAACCTTACCCTAATCCTAACCTTAACCCTATCCCTTACCCTAACCCTAACCCTAAACCTAAACCGAACCCTAACCTTATCCCTAACCATAACTCTAATCCTGACCCTAACCCTAACCATAAACCTAAACCTAATCATAACCCCTAACCCTAACCGTAACCGTAACCCTAACGCTAATGCTTACCCTTACCCTAACCCTAACCTTAATGCTAACCCTAACCTAAACCCTAACTCTTACCCTTATCCTAACCCTAAACCTAAACCTAACCCTAAACCTAATCATAACCCTAACCATAACCCTAACCCTAAACCTTACCCTTACCCTAACCCTAACCCTAAACCTAACCCTAACCTAACCCTAACCCTAACACCTGACCCTAACTCTAACCCTAACACTGAAACTTACCCTAACACTAACCCTAACCCTAACCCTAACACTTACCCTAACCATAAACCTAACCCTATCCTGTACTCTTACCCTAACCCTAACCCTAACATTAACCCCAACTCTAAACTTAACTCTAACCCTAACCCTAACCCTTACCCTAACGCTAACCCTAAACCTAACCCTACCCCTAAAACTTACCCTTACCCTAACTCTAACCCTAACCCTAACCCTTATCCTAACCCTAACCCTAACCCTAACCCTAACAATTAACCTAAACCTAACCAAACCCTAACCCTTACCCTTACCCTATCGCTAAACCTAACCCTAATCCTAACACATACAATAACCCTTACCCTTACCCTAACCGTAACCCTAACCTTAACTCAACCCTAAACCTAACCCTAACCCTAACCCTAACCCTTACCCTTACCCTAAACCTAACCATAACCCTAACGCTAATCCTAACCCTAACACTTACCCTTACACTAACTCTAACCCTTATTCTAACCCTAACCCTAACCCTAACCCTAAACCCTAACCCTAACCCTTAACCTAACCCTAACCCTAACCCTAACCCTTACCCTTACCCTAAGCATAACTCTAACCCTCACCCGAAGCCTAACCCTAAACCTTACCCTATCCATAACCCTAACGCTAAACTTAACCCTAACGCTTACCCTAACCCTAACCCTAATCCTTACCCTTACCCTAAACCTAACCCTAAACCTAACAGTAACCGTAACCCTAAACCTAAACCGAACCCTAACCTTATCCCTAACCCTATCTCTTATCTTGACCCTAACCCTAACCCTAAATCTAAACCTAACCATAACCCCCAACCCTAACTGTAACCCTAACCCTAACCCTAACCCTTACCATTACCCTAACCCTAACCTTAATGCTAACCCTAACCCTAACCCTAACCCTTACCCTTATCCTAACCCTAAACCTAAAGCTAACCCTAACCCTAACCGTAACCTTAACCCTAACCCTAACCCTAACCTAACCCTTACTGTTACCCTAACCCTAAACCTAACCCTAATCTAACCCTAAACCTAACACCTAAACCTAACCGTATTCCTAACCCTTAACCTTACCCTAACACAACCCTAACCCTAACCCTTACCCTAAGCCTAACCCTAAACCTAACACTAACCCTAACCGTTACCTTTAACCTAACCCTAAGCCTATCCCTAACCCTAACCCTTACCCTTAACCTAACCCTAAACGTAACCCTAAACCTAACCCTAACCCTAACCCTTACCCTAAAAATAAACCTAACCCTAACCTCCCGCTTAACCTTACCCTAACCCTAACCCTAACCTTAACCCTAAACCTAACCCTTACCCTAACCCTTACCATTACGCTAACCCTAACCCTAAACCTAACCCTAAACCTAACCCTATCCCTAACCCTAACCCTGACCCTTACCCTAACCCTAACCCTAACCCTAAACCTAAACCTAACCCTAACCCTAACCCTTACCCTAACCCTAACCCTAAGCCTTACCTAACCCTAACCCTAATCCTAACCCTAACCATTACCCTTACCCTAATCTTAACCTAACCCTAAACCTTACCCTAGCCCTAACCTTAACCCTAGCCCTTACCCTAACCCTAACCCTAAACCTAAACTGAACCCTAAACTTATCCCTAATCCTAACTCTTATCCTGACCCTAACCCTAACCCTAAACCTAACCCTAACCATAACATCTAACCCTAACCATAACTCTAACCTAACCCTTATCCTAACCTTAACCCTAACCCTTAAACTAATCCTAACACTAACCCAAACCCCTAACCGTAACCCTTACCCTAACCCTAACAGTAACCCTAACCCCTAACCCTAACCATAACCCTAACCCTAACCCCTAACACTTACCATAACCCTAACCATAACCATAACCCTTACCCTAACCCTAACCCTAACCTTAACCCCAACTCTAAACCTAACCCTAACCCTAACCCTAACCCTTACCCTAACGCTAACCCTAAACCTAACCCTACCCCTAAAACTTACCCTTACCCTAACTCTAACCCTAACCCTAACCCTAACCCTTATCTTACCCTAACCCTAACAGTAACAATTAACCTAAACCTAACCAAACCCTAACTCTTTCCCTTACCCTATCGCTAACCCTAACCCTAACCCTAACACATACAATAACCCTTACCCTTACTCTAATCGTAACCCTAACCTTAACTCAATCCTAAACCTAACCCTAACCCTAACCCTAACCCCTACACTTACCCTAACCCTAACCATAACCCTATCGCTAATCCTAACCCTAACACTTACCCTTACCCTAAGCCTAACCCTTATCCTAACCCTAACCCTAACCCTAACCCTAAACCCTAGCCCTAACCCTTAACCTAACCCTAACCCTAACCCTAACCCTTACCCTTACCCTAAGCATAACTCTAACCCTCACCCGAACCCTAACCCTAAACCTTACCCTAACCCTAACCCTAACCGTTACCCTAACCCTAACCTTAACACTAAACTTAACCCTAACGCTTACCCTAACCCTAACCCTAATCCTTACCCTTACCCTAACCCTAACCCTAAACCTAACACTAACTCTAACCCTAAACATAAACTGAACCCTAACCTTATCCCTAACCCTAACTCTTATCCTGACCCTAACCCTAACCCTAAACCTAAATCTAACCATGACCCCTAACCCTAACCGTAACCGTAACCCTAACCCTAACCCTAACCCTTAGCATTACCCTAACCATAACCTTAATGCTAACCCTAACCCTAACCCTAACCCTTACCCTTATCCTAACCCTAAACCTAAAGCTAACCCTAACCCTAACCCTAACCGTAACCTTAACCCTAACCCCTAACCCTAACCCTTAACCGTATCTTAACCTTAAACCTAACCCTAACCTTGACCATAACCCTAACCTTAACCCTAACCCTTACCTTTACCCTAAAGCTAACCCTAACCCTAAACCTTACCCTTATCCTAAACCTAACCATAACCCTAACGCTAACCCTAAACTTAACACTTACCTTTACCCTAACACTAATCCTTATCCTAACCCTATCCCTAACCCTAACCCTAAACCCTAACCCTAACCCTTAACCTAAACCTAAACCTAACCCTAACCCTAACCCTTACCCTGACCCTAAGCCTAACTCTAACCCTAACGCGAAACCTAAATCTAACCCTTACCCTAACCCTAACCCTAACCCTTACCCTAAAGCTAACCCTAAAGCTAAACTTAAACCTAACGCTCACCCTAACCCTAACCTTAATCCTTACCCTTACCCTAACCCTAACCCTAAACCTATCCCCAACCCTAACCCTAACCCTAAAAGTAACCCTAACCCTAAACTTAACCCTAACCCTTACCCTCACACTAACCCTAACCCTAACACTAAAACTAACCCTAACCCTAAACCTAACCCTTACCTTAACCCTAACCCTAACCCTTATCCTTACCCTAACCCTAACCCTAACCCTAACCCTCACCCTAACCCCTAAACCAAACCCTTAACCTAACCCTAACCCTAATCCTTACCCTAACCCTAACCCTAACCTTAACCTTAACCCTAACCATAACCCTAACCCTTACTCTTACCCTCACCCTAACCCTAACCCTAAAACTAACCCTAACCCTTAACCTAACCCTAGCCTTTACCCTAACCCTAACCCTAACCCTAACCTTAAACTTAACACTAACCCTAACCCTTACCCTTACCCTAACCCTAACCCTAACCCTAACCCTAAACTTAACCCTAATCCTAACCCTTACGCTTAACCTAACCCTAAACCTAACCCTAACCCTAACTCTAACCTTACCCTTACCCTAACCCTAACCCTAACCCTAACCCGAACCCTGAACCTTACCCTTACCCTAAACGTAACCCTAACCCTTACCCTAAACCTACTCATAACCCTAACCCTAACCCTTACCCTTACCTTAAACCTAACCCTAACCCTAACACTAACCCTAAAACATACACTTACCCCAACCCTAACCCTAACCCTAACCATAACCCTATACCTAACGCTAACCCTAATCCTAACCCTAACCCTTACCCTTACCCTAATCCTAACCCTAACCCTAAACCTTACCCTAACCCTAACCTTAACCCTATCCCTTACCCTAACCCCAACCCTAAACCTAAACCGAACCCTAACCTTATCCCTAAACCTAACTCTTATCCTGACCCTAACCCTAACCCTAAACCTAAACCTAACCCTTAAACTTACCCTAACACTAACCCTAACCATAACCCTTACCCTAAGCCTAACCCTAAACCTAACACTAACCCTAACCGTAACCCTAAACCTAACCCTTACCCTTACGTAACCTTAACCCCAAACCTAACCCTAACCCTAACCCTAATCCTAACCCCTAAACATAACCCTAACCCTAACCCTAACCCTTACACTTATCCTAACCGTAACCCTAACCCTAACAATTACCCTTACCCTAACCCTAAACCTAACCCTAAACCTAACCCTAACCTAACCCTTATCCTAACCCTAACCCTAACCCTAACCCTTAAACTAATCCTAACACTAACCCTAACCCCTAACCGTAACCCTTACCCTAACACTAACCCTAACCCTAACCCCTAACCCTAACCCTAACCCTAACCCTTACCCGTATCTTAACCCTAAACCTAACCCTAACCTTAACCATAACCCTAACGCTAACCCTAACCCTTACCCTTACCCTAACCCTAACCCTAACCCTAAACCTTACCCTTATCCTAACCCTAACCATAACCCTAACGCTAACCCTAACCTTAATCCTTACCCTAACCCTTTCCATAACCCTAACCCTAAACACTAACCCTAACCCTTTATCTAACCCTAAACCTAACCCTAAACCTAACCCTTACCCTGACCCTAAGCCTAACTCTAACCCTAAACCGAAACCTAAACCTAACCCTTACCCTAAGCCTAACCCTAACCCCTACCCTAAAGCTAACCCTAAAGCTAACCTTAAACCTAACCCTCACACTAACACTAACCCTAATCCTTACCCTTACGCTAACCCTACCCCTAAACCTATCCCTAACACTAACCCTAACCCTAAAAGTAACCCTAAACCTAAACTTAACCCTAACCCTTACCCTCACACTAACCCTAACCCTAACCCTAAAACTAACCCTAACCCTAACCCTTACCCTAACCCTAAACCTAACCCTAATCCTTACCCTAAACCAAACAATAATCTTAGCCCTTACCCTAACCTTAACCCTCACCCTAACCCCTAAACCTAACCCTTAACCTAACCCTAACACTAACCCTAACCCTAATCCTTACCCTAACCCTAACCCTAACCCTTCTTAACCTTAACCCTAACCCTAACCCTAACCCTTACCCTTACACTCACCCTCACCCTAAGCTTAACCCTAAAACTAACCCTAATCCTTCCCTAACCCTAACCCTAAACCTAAACCTAAACCTAACCCTAACCCTAACCCTTACCCTAACCCTAACCCTAAGCCTTACCCTAACCCTAACCCTAATCCTAACCCTAACCATTACCCTTACGCTAATCTTAACCTAACCCTAAACCTTACCCTAGCCCTAACCTTAACCCTAGCCCTTACCCTAACCCTAACCCTAAACCTAAACTGAACCCTAAACTTATCCCTAATCCTAACTCTTATCCTGACCCTAACCCTAAACCTAACCCTAACCATAACATTTAACCCTAACCGTAACCCTAACCCTAACCTAACCCTTATCCTAACCCTAACCCTAACCCTTAAACTAATCCTAACACTAACCCAAACCCCTAACCCTAACCCTTACCCTAACACTAACACTAACCCTAACCCCTAACCCTAACCCCTAACACTTACCCAAACCCTAACCCTAACCCTTACCCTTACCCTAACCCTAACCCTAACCTTAACCCCAACTCTAAACCTAACCCTAACCCTAACCCTAACCCTTACCCTAACGCTAACCCTAAACCTAACACTACCCCTAAAACTTACCCTTACCCTAACTCTAACCCTAACCCTAACCCTAACCCTTATCTTACCCTAACCCTAACCCTAACAATTAACCTAAACCTAACCAAACCCTAACTCTTTCCCTTACCCTATCGCTAACCTTAACCCTAACCCTAACACATACAATAACCATTACCCTTACCCTAATCGTAACCCTAACCTTAACTCAATCCTAAACCAAACCTTAACGCTAACCCTAACTCCTACACTTACCCTAACCCTAACCATAACCCTAACACTAATCCTAACCCTAACACTTACCCTTACCCTAAGCCTAACCCTTATCCTAACCCTAACCCTAACCCTAACCCTAAACCCTAACCCTAACCCTTAACCTAACCCTAACCCTAACCCTTACCCTTAACCTAAGCATAACTCTAACCCTCACCCGAACCCTAACCCTAAACCTTACCCTAACCCTAACCCTAACCGTTACCCTAACCCTAACCCTAACCTTAACCCTAAACTTAACCCTAACGCTTACCCTAACCCTAACCCTAATCCTTACCCTTACCCTAACCCTAACCCTAAACCTAACACTAACCCTAACCCTAAACCTAAACCGAACCCTAACCTTATCCCTAACCCTCTTATCCTGACCGTAACCCTAACCCTAAACCTAAACCTAACCATGACCCCTAACCCTAACCGTAACCCTAACCCTAACCCTAACCCTTAGCATTACCCTAACCATAACCTTAATGCTAACCCTAACCCTAACCCTAACCCTTACCCTTATCCTAACCCTAAACCTAAAGCTAACCCTAACCCTAACCCTAACCGTAACCTTAACCCTAACCCCTAACCCTAACCCTTAACCGTATCTTAACCTTAAACCTAACCCTAACCTTGACCATAACACTAACCTTAACCCTAACCCTTACCCTTACCCTAAAGCTAACCCTAACCCTAAACCTTACCCTTATCCTAAACCTAACCATAACCCTAACGCTAACACTAACCTTAACACTTACCTTTACCCTAACCCTAATCCTTATCCTAACCCTATCCCTAACCCTAACCCTAAACCCTAACCCTAACCCTTAACCTAACCCTAAACCTAACCCTAACCCTAACCCTTACCCTGACCCTAAGCCTAACTCTAACCCTAACCCGAAACCTAAATCTAACCCTTACCCTAACCCTAACCCTAAACCTTACCCTAAAGCTAACCCTAAAGCTAAACTTAACCCTAACGCTTACCCTAACCCTAAGCCTAATCCTTACCCTTACCCTAACCCTAACCCTAAACCTAACACTAACCCTAACCCTAAACCTAAACTGAACCCTAACCTTATCCCTAACCCTAACTCTTATCCTGACCCTAACCCTAACCCTAAACCTAAACCTAACCATGACCCCTAACCCTAACCGTAACCTAACCCTAACCCTAACCCTTACCCTTACCCTAACCCTAACCTTAATGGTAACCCTAACCTAAACCCTAACCCTTACCCTTATCCTAACCCTAAACCTAAACCTAACCCTAACCCTAACCTTAACCCTAACCATAACCCTAAACCTAACCCTTACCCTTCCCTAACCCTAACCCTAACCCTAAACCTAACCCTAACCTAACCCTAACCCTAACACCTGACCCTAACCCTAACCCTAACCCTGAAACTTACCCTAACACTAACACTAACCCTAACCATAACAATTACCCTAACCCTAACCCTAAACCTAAACTGAACCCTAACCTTATCCCTAACCCTAACTCTTATCCTGACCCTAACCCTAACCCTAAACCTAACCCTTACCCTAACGCTAACCCTAAACCTAACACTACCCCTAAAACTTACCCTTACCCTAACTCTAACCCTAACCCTAACCCTAACCCTTATCTTACCCTAACCCTAACCCTAACAATTAACCTAAACCTAACCAAACCCTAACTCTTTCCCTTACCCTATCGCTAACCTTAACCCTAACCCTAACACATACAATAACCATTACCCTTACCCTAATCGTAACCCTAACCTTAACTCAATCCTAAACCAAACCTTAACGCTAACCCTAACTCCTACACTTACCCTAACCCTAACCATAACCCTAACACTAATCCTAACCCTAACACTTACCCTTACCCTAAGCCTAACCCTTATCCTAACCCTAACCCTAACCCTAACCCTAAACCCTAACCCTAACCCTTAACCTAACCCTAACCCTAACCCTTACCCTTAACCTAAGCATAACTCTAACCCTCACCCGAACCCTAACCCTAAACCTTACCCTAACCCTAACCCTAACCGTTACCCTAACCCTAACCCTAACCTTAACCCTAAACTTAACCCTAACGCTTACCCTAACCCTAACCCTAATCCTTACCCTTACCCTAACCCTAACCCTAAACCTAACACTAACCCTAACCCTAAACCTAAACCGAACCCTAACCTTATCCCTAACCCTAACTCTTATCCTGACCGTAACCCTAACCCTAAACCTAAACCTAACCATGACCCCTAACCCTAACCGTAACCCTAACCCTAACCCTAACCCTTAGCATTACCCTAACCATAACCTTAATGCTAACCCTAACCCTAACCCTAACCCTTACCCTTATCCTAACCCTAAACCTAAAGCTAACCCTAACCCTAACCCTAACCGTAACCTTAACCCTAACCCCTAACCCTAACCCTTAACCGTATCTTAACCTTAAACCTAACCCTAACCTTGACCATAACACTAACCTTAACCCTAACCCTTACCCTTACCCTAAAGCTAACCCTAACCCTAAACCTTACCCTTATCCTAAACCTAACCATAACCCTAACGCTAACACTAACCTTAACACTTACCTTTACCCTAACCCTAATCCTTATCCTAACCCTATCCCTAACCCTAACCCTAAACCCTAACCCTAACCCTTAACCTAACCCTAAACCTAACCCTAACCCTAACCCTTACCCTGACCCTAAGCCTAACTCTAACCCTAACCCGAAACCTAAATCTAACCCTTACCCTAACCCTAACCCTAACCCTTACCCTAAAGCTAACCCTAAAGCTAAACTTAACCCTAACGCTTACCCTAACCCTAAGCCTAATCCTTACCCTTACCCTAACCCTAACCCTAAACCTAACACTAACCCTAACCCTAAACCTAAACTGAACCCTAACCTTATCCCTAACCCTAACTCTTATCCTGACCCTAACCCTAACCCTAAACCTAAACCTAACCATGACCCCTAACCCTAACCGTAACCCTAACCCTAACCCTAACCCTTACCCTTACCCTAACCCTAACCTTAATGGTAACCCTAACCTAAACCCTAACCCTTACCCTTATCCTAACCCTAAACCTAAACCTAACCCTAACCCTAACCTTAACCCTAACCATAACCCTAAACCTAACCCTTACCCTTCCCTAACCCTAACCCTAACCCTAAACCTAACCCTAACCTAACCCTAACCCTAACACCTGACCCTAACCCTAACCCTAACCCTGAAACTTACCCTAACACTAACACTAACCCTAACCATAACACTTACCCTAACCCTAACCCTAAACCTAAACTGAACCCTAACCTTATCCCTAACCCTAACTCTTATCCTGACCCTAACCCTAACCCTAAACCTAAACCTAACCATGACCCCTAACCCTAACCGTAACCCTAACCCTAACCCTAACCCTTACCCTTACCCTAACCCTAACCTTAATGCTAACCCTAACCTAAACCCTAACCCTTACCCTTATCCTAACCCTAAACCTAAACATAACCCTAACCCTAACCTTAACCCTAACCATAACCCTAAACCTAACCCTTACCCTTCCCTAACCCTAACCCTAAGCCTAAACCTAACCCTAACCTAACCCTAACCCTAACACCTGACCCTAACCCTAACCCTAACCCTGAAACTTACCCTAACACTAACACTAACCCTAACCATAACACTTACCCTAACCCTAACCCTAACCCTTACCCTTACCCTAACCCTAACCCTAACCTTAACCCCAACTCTAAACCTAACCCTAACCCTAACCCTAACCCTTACCCTAACTCTAACCTTAAAACTAACCCTACCCTAAAACTTACCCTTACCCTAACTGTAACCCTAACCCTAACACTAACCCTTATCTTAACCTAACCCTAACCCTAACAATTAAAATAAACCTAACCAAACCCTAACCCTTACCCTTACCCTATCGCTAACCCTAACCCTAACCCTAACACATACAATAACCCTTACCCTTACCCTAATCGTAACCCAACCTTAACTCGACCCTAAACCTAACCCTAACCCTAACCCTAACCCCTACACTTACCCTAACCCTAACCATAACCCTAACGCTAATCCTAACCCTAACACTTACCCTTACCCTAACCCTAACCCTTATCCTAACCCTAACCCTAACCCTAAACCCTAACTCTAACCCTTAACCTAACCCTACCCTAAACCTAACACTTACCCTTACCCTAAGCATAACTCTAACACTCACCCGAACCCTAACCCTAAACCTTACCCTAACCCTAACCGTTACCCTAACCCTAACCCTAACCCTAAACTTAACCCTAACGTTTACCCTAACCCTAACCCTAATCCTTACCCTTACCCTAACCCTAACCCTAAACCTAACACTAACCCTAACCTTAAACCTAAACCGAACCCTAACCTTAACCCTAACCCTAACACTTACCCTAACCCTAACCTTAAACCTAATCCTAACCCTAACCCTAACAGTAACACTAACCCTAACCTTAACCCTGATCCTAACCCTTACCCTTACTCTAACCCTAACCCTAACTCTAACACTAAACCTTACCCTTATCCTAACTCCAACATTAAACCTAACCCTAACCCTAACCTTAAACCTAATCCTAACCCTAACCCTAACACTAACCCTAACCCTAACTGTTACCTTAACCATAACCCTAACCCTTACCTAACCCTAACCCTAACCCAAACCGTAACCCCTATTCTTACCCTAACCCTAAAACTAACCTTAACCCCAAACCTAAATCTAACCCTCACCCTAATCCTAACACTTACCCTAACCCTAACACTTACCCTAACCCTAACCCTAATCCTAAACCTAACCCTTACCCTTACCCTAACCGTAACCCTAACCCTAACCCTAACCCTAACCTTACCCTAATCCTAACCTTAACCCCAATACTAAACCTAACCCTAACCCTAAACCTAAACCTAACCCTTATCCTTACCCTAACCCTAACCCAAACCCTAAACGTAACCCTAACCGTAACCATAACACTTACCCTAAACCTAACATTAATCCTAACCCTAACCCTTGCCCTTACCCTCACACTAACCCTAACCCTAAAACTATCCCCAACCCTAAACTTAACCGTAACACTAACCCTAACCCTAACCCTTACACTAACCCTAAACCTAATCCTAACCCTAACCCTTCCCCTTACCCTAACCCTAACCCTAAAACTAACCCTAATACTAAACTTAACCCTAACTTTTACCCTCACCCCAACCCTAACCCTAACCCTAAACCTAACCCTAACCCTAAACCTAACACTAACCCTTACCCTTACCCTAACCCTAACCCTAACCATAATCCTTACCCTAACCCTAACCCTAACCCTAGCCCTTACCCTAACCCTAACCCTAACCCAAAACCCTAACCCTAACCCTTAAAATAACCTGAATCCTAAACCTAACCCTAACCCTTACCCTTACCCTAACCCTAAACCTAACTCTAATCCTAACCTTAACCATAACTCTAAACCTTACCCTACCCTAACCCTTACGCTAATCCTAACCCTAACCCTAACCCTAACCTTAACCTAAACCCTAACCCTAACCCTTAACCTAACCCTAACCCTAACCCTAACCGTTACCCTTACCCTAAGCCTAACTCTAACCCTAAACCGAACCCTAACCCTAACACTTACAATAACCCTAACCCTAACCTTAACCCTAACGCTAAACCTAACCCTAACCCTAATCCTTACCCTTACCATAACCCTAACCATAAACCTAACCCTAACATTAACGCTAACTCTAAACTTAAACCTAAACCAAAACCTATCCCTAACCCTTACCCTTACCCTTACCCTAACCCTAAACCTAACACTAACCCTAACTCTTACCTTTACCCTAAACCTAAACCTAACCCTAACCCTAACCCTAACTCCTAACCCTAACCCTAACCCTAACCCTAACCATTACCCTTACCCTAAGCCTAATCCTAACAATAACCCTTACCCTAACCCTCACCCTAATCCTAACCCTAACTCTTACCATTACCCTAATCCTAACCCTAAACCTAAAACTAACCCTAACCATACACTTTACCCTAAACCTAACCCTAACCCTTACCCTAACCGTAACCCTTACCCTACCCTAACCCTAACCCTAACCCTAACCTTAACCCTAAACCTAACCCTAACCCTTATCCTTACCCTAACCCTAACCCTAAACCTAACCCTAACCCTAACCCTAATCCTAAACTTAACCCTAACCCTAACCCTAACAATTGCCCTTACCCTAACCCTAACCATAAACCTAACACTAACCCTAACCCTGACCCTATCCCTTACCCTTACCCTAACCCTAAACCTAAACCTAACCCTAACCCTAACCCTAACCCTAAACCTTACCCTTATTCTAACCCTAACATTAACACTTACCCTTACCCTCACCCCTACCCTAACCCTAAGCCTAACACTAAACCTTAACCTTAATCTAACCCTAACCCTTACCCTTACCCTAACCCTAACCCTAACCCTAAACCTAAACTTTACCCTTACCCTAAACCAAACCCTAACCCTTACCCTAACCCTTACCTTAACCCTAACCCTAACCCTAACGCTAACCATTACCCTTACCCTAACGCTAACCCTAACCCTTACCCTAAACCTAACACTAACCCTAACACATACCTTTCCCTTACCTTACCCTAACCCTAACCCTAAACTTAACCCTAACCCTTACCCTAACACTAACCTAACCCTAACCGTAAACCTTACCCTTACCCTAAACCTAACCCTAACCCTTACCCTAAACCTAAACCTAACCCTAACCCTTACCGTTAGCTTAACCCTAACCCTTACCCTTACCCTAACGCTAACCCTAAACCTAACCCAAACCCTAATGCTAACACATACTCTTACCCTAACCCTAACCCTAACTCTAACCCTAACCCTTACCCTTACCCTTACTCTAACCCTAACCCTAACACTTACCCTAACGCTAACCCTAACCTAACCCTAAACCTAACACTAACCCTAACACATACCCTTACCTTACCTTACCCTAACCCTAACCCTAAACTTTACCCTAACCCTTACCCTAACACTAACCCTAACCCAAACCTTAAACCTTACTCTTCCCCTAAACCTAACCCTAACCCTTACCCTAAACCTAAACCTAAACTTAACCCTAACCCTTATCGTTAGCTTAACCCTAACCCTAACCCTTACCCTTACCCTAACTCTAACCCTAAACCGAACCCCAACCCTAACGCTAACACATACTCTTACCCTAACCCTAACCCTAACCCTAACCCTAAAGCTAACCCTTACCCTTAACCTTACCCTAACCCTAACATTAACCCTTACCCTAACCCTAACCCTAACCCTAACACTAACAGTTACCCTTACCCTAACCCTAAACCTTACCCTAACCCTAACCCAAAACTTAACCCCAACCCCAAACCTAACCCTACCCATAACCCTAACCCTAATCCTAAAACTAACCCTAACCCTATCGCTAACCCTTACCCTTAACCTAACCCTAAACCTAACCCTAATCCTTAACCTAAACCTAACCCTAACCCTAGCCCTTACCGTAATCCCAACACTAACCCAAACCCCTAACCCTAACCCTTAACCTATCCCTAACCCTAACCCTAACCCTAACCCTTACCCTAACCCTAAACCTAACTCTAACCCTAACTTCACCCTAACCCTAAACCTTACCCTAACCCTAACCCTTATCCTAACCCTAACCCGATTCCTAACCTTAACCTTAACCTTAACCCTAACCCTAACTCTAACCCTTACCCTTACCCTAACCCTAACACTAAACCTAACCCTAACCCTAACCCTAACCTTAACCCTAACTCTAAACCTAACCCTAACCTTAACATTAACCTTAACACTAATCCTAACCCTTACCCTTACCCTAACCCTAAACCTAACCCTAACCCTAACCCTAACCTTTACCCTTACCCTAACCCTAATCCTAACCCTAACCCGAACCCTCAACCTTACCCTTACCCTAAACCTAACACTAACCCTTACCCTAATCCTACCCCTAACCCTAACCCTAACCCTTACCGTTACCTTAACACTAACCCTAACCCTAACCCTAACACTTACCCTAATCCTCACCCTAATCCAAACCCTAATTCTTACCCTTACCCTAACCCTAAACCTAACCCTAAACTTAACCCTACCCCTAACCCTATCCCTAACCCTTTCCCTTACCCTAAGTCTAACTCTAAACCTAAAACTAACCCAAACCTTTACCTTTACCCTAACCTAACCCTATCCCTAACCGTAACCCTTACCCTTACCCTAAACCTAACCCTAAACGTAACCCTAATCCTAACCCTAACCGTTACCCTAACCATAACCCTAACCCTAACCTCCCCCTTACCCTTACCCTTACCCTAACCCTAACCTTAACCCTAACCCTAACCCTAACTCTAACCCTTAACATTACCCTAACCTTAACCCTAAACCTAACCTTAACCCTAACCCTAACCCTAACCCTAACACTAACCCTAACCCTAACCTTAACCCTAACCCTAACCCTTAACCTTACCCTAACCCTAACCCTAACCCTAACCCTTACCCTTATCCTAACCCTAAACCTAACCTTAACCCCAACACTAAACCTAACCCTAAACCTAAACCTAACCCTAAACCTTACCCTTACCCTAACCCAAACACTAACCCTAACCCTAATCTTAACCACAACCCTTACCCTAACCCTAACCCTAACCCTAACCATTACCGTAAACCTAACCCTAATCCTAACCCTAACCCTTCCCCTTACCCTAACCCTAACCCTAAAACTAACCCTAACCCAAAACTTAACAATAACCCTTACCCTAAACCTAACCCTAACCCTAATCCTTACCCTAACCCTACCCTAACACTTACCCTTACCCTAACCCTAAACCTAACTCTAACCCTAACCTTAACCCTAACCCTAAACCTTCCCTAACCCTAACCCTTACCCTAACCCTAAGCCTACCCCTAACCCTAACTGTAACCTTAACCCGAAACCTAACCCTAACCCTTACCCTTACCCTTACCCTAACCCTTACCCTAACCCTAACCCTAAACTTAAACCTAACTCTAACCCTAACCCTAGCCTTAACCTTAAACTTAACCCTAATCCTAACCCTTACCCTTATCCTAACCCTAAACCAATCCCTAACCCTAAACCTAACCTTTACCCTTACCTTAACCCTAACCCTAACTCTAACCCGAACCCTCAACCTTACACTTACCGTAAACCTAACTCTAACCCTTACCCTAAACCTACCCCTAACCCTAACCCTAACCCTTACCCTTACCTTAACCCTAACCCTAACCCTAACCCTAAGCCTAACACTAACCCTAACATATACAGTTACCCTAAACCTAACCCTAACCATAAACGTAATCCTATACCTAACCCTAACTCTAACCCTAACCTTACCCTTACCCTAACCCTAACCCTAACCCTAACGTTAAACCCAATGCTAAACCCAACCCTAACCCTAACCCTTACCCTTACCCTATCCCTAACCCTAAACGTAACCCTAACCCTAACCCTAACCCTAACCTTACCCTAAACCTAACCCTAATCCTAAACCTAACTCTTACCCTTACCCTAATCCTAACCCTAACCCTAAACTTAACCCTAATGCTTACCCTAACCCTAACCCTAATCCTTACCCTTACCCTAACCCTAACCCTAAACCTAACACTAACTCTTACCCTAAACCTAAAGGGAACCCTAACTTATCCCTAACCCTAACTCTTATCCTGACCCTAACTCTAACCCTAAACCTAAACCTAACCATAACCCCTAACCCTAAACGTAAACCTAACCCTAACCCTAACCCTTACCATTACCCTAACCCTAACCTTAATGGTAACCCTACCCCTAACCCTAACCCTTACCCTTTTCCTAACCCTAAACCTAAAGCTAACCCTAATCCTAACCCTAACCGTAACCTTAACCCTAACCCTAACCCTAACCTAACCCTTACTCTTACCCTAACCCTAAACCTAACCCTAATCTAACCCTAACCCTAACACCTAACCCTAACCGTATTCATAACCCTTAAACTTACGCTAACACTAAACCTAACCCTAACCCTTACCCTAAGCCTAACCCTAAACCTAACACTAACCCTAACCCTTACCTTTACCTTAACCCTAAGCCTATCCCTATCCCTAACCCTTACCCTTACCCTAACCCTAACCCTAAACCTAACCTTAACCCTTACCCTAACCATACCCCTAACCCTAACCTCCCCCTTACCCTTACCCTAACCCTAACCCTAACCTTAAACCTAACCCTAACCCTAACCCTTACCCTTACCCTAACCCGAACCCTAAACCTAACCCTAACCTAACCCTAACCCTAACACTTAACCCTAACCCTAACCCTAACCCTTAAAATTACCCTAACACTAACCCTAACCCTAACCCTAAACCTAACACTTACCCTAACACTCACCCTAATCCTAACCCTAATTCTTACCCTTACCTTAACCCTAACCCTTATCCTAAACTTAACCCTAACCCTAAACCTATCCCTAACCCTTACCCTTACCCTAAGCCTAACCCTAAACCTAACACTAACCCTAACACTTACCTCTACCCTAACCCTAAACCTATCCCTAACCATAACCCTTACCCTTACCCTAACCCTAACCCTAACCCTAACCCTAACCCTAAACCTAAACCTAAACCTAACCCTAACCCTAACCCTAACCCTAAAACTAACCCTAACCCTAACCCTAACCCTAACCCTTACACTAACCCTAACCCTAACACTTACCCTTACCCTAACCTTAACCCTAAAAGTAACTCAACCCTATACCTAACCCTAACCCTAAACGTAACCCTAACCCTTACCCTAACCCTAAACCTAACCCTTACCCTACCCCTTACCATTACGCTAACCCTAACCCCTAAACCTAACCCAAAACCTAACCCTAAACCTAACCCTATACCTAATCCTAACCCTTACCCTTACCCTAACCCTAACCCTAAACTTAACCCTAACCATTACCACTAACCCTAACCCAAACCCTAACCCTTACCCTTACACTAACCCTAACACTAAACTTAATGCTAACCCTAACTCTAAACCTAATCCTTACCCTAGCCCTAACACTAACCCTAATCTTACCCTAACGTTAACCCTAACCCTTACCCTTTCCCTAACCCTAACCCTAACCCTAAAACTAACCCTAACCCTAACCCTAACAATAACCCTAACGCTTTCCCTTTCCCCTAACCCTAACCCTAACTCTAACACTAACACTTACCCTTAACCTAACCCTAACGCTAATCCTAACCCTAACCCTAACCCTAACCACAACACTGAACCTAACCCTAACCCTAAACCTAACCCTAAACCTTACCCTTACCCTAACCCAAACCCTAACCCTAACCCTAACCCTAACCATAACCCTTACCCTAACCGTAAACCCTAATCCTAACCCTAACCCTTACCCTTACCCTAACCCTAACCCTAACCCTAAAACAAACCCTAACCCTAACCCTAACCCTAACCGTTACCCTAACCCTAACCCTAATCCTAACCCTAACCCTTACCCTTACCCTAACCCTAACCCTAACCCTAAAACAAACCCTAACCCTAATCCTAACCCTTACCCTTAACCTTACCCTAACCCTAACCCCTAACCCCTAACCACAACACTGAACCTAACCCTTACCCTAAACCTAACCCTAAACCTTACCCTTACCCTAACCCAAACCCTAACCCTAACCCTAACCCTTTACCCTTACCCTAACCCTAAACCTAACCTTAACCCCAAACACTAAACCTAAACCAAAACCTAAACCTAACCCTAAACCTTACCCTTACCCTAACCCAAACCCTAACCCTAACACTAATCTTAACCACAACCCTTACCCTAACCCTAACCCTAACCCTAACCCTAACCATTACCGTAACCCTAACCCTAATCCTAACCCTAACCCTTCCCTTACCCTAACCCTAACCCTAAAACTAACCCTAACCCAAAACTTAACAATAATCCTTACCCTAACCCTAACCCTAACCTTAATCCTTAACCCTAACCCTAACCCTAACCCTATCCCTAACCCTACCCTAACACTTTACCCTTACCCTAACCCTAACCCTAACTCTAACCCTAACCTTAACCCTAACCCTAAACCTTCCCTCTAACCCCTAACCCCTTACCCCTAACCCTAACCCTACCCCTAACCCTAACTTTAACCTTAACCCGAACCCTAACCTAACCCTTACCCTTACCCTTACCCTAAACCTTACCCTAACCCTAACCCTAAACTTAAACCTAACTCTAACCCTAACCCTAGCCTTAACCTTCAACTTAACCCTAATCCTAACCCTTACCCTTATCCTAACCCTAAACCAATCCCTAACCCTAACCCTAACCTTTACCCTTACCTTAACCCTAACCCTACCCCTAACCCGAACCCTCAACCTTACAACTTACCCTAAACCTAACCCTAACCCTTACCCTAAACCTACCCCTAACCCTAACCCTAACCCTTACCCTTACCTTAACCCTAAACCTAACCCTAACCATAAACGTAACCCTATACCTAACCCTAACTCTAACCCTACATTAACCCTTACCCTAACCCTAACCCTAACCGTAAACCTAACTCTTACCCTTACCCTAAGCCTAACCCTAACCCTAACGTTAAACCCAACCCTAAACCCAACCCTAACCCTAACCCTTACCCTTACCCTAACCCTAACCCTAAACGTAACCCTAACCCTAACCCTAACCCCAACCTTACCCTAACCCTAAACCTAATCCTAAACCTAACTCTTACCCTTACCCTAATCCTAAACCTAACCCTAAACTTAACCCTAACGCTTACCCTAACCCTAACCCTAATCCTTACCCTTACCCTAACCCTAACCCTAAACCTAACAGTAACCCTTACCCTAAACCTAAACCGAACCCTAACTTATCCCTAACCCTAACTCTTATCCTGACCCTAACCCTAACCCTAAACCTAAACCTAACCATAACCCCTAACCCTAAACATAACCCTAACCCTAACCCTAACCCTTACCATTACCCTAAACCTAAACTTAATGTTAACCCTACCCCTAACCCTAACCCTTACCCTTATCCTAACCCTAAACCTAAAGCTAACCCTAATCCTAACCCTAACCGTAACCTTAACCCTAACCCTAACCCTAACCTAACCGTTACTCTTACCCTAACCCTAAACCTAACCCTAATCTAACCCTAACACCTAACCCTAACCGTATTCATAACCCTTAAACTTACCCTAACACTAACCCTAACCCTAACCCTTACCCTAAGCCTAACCCTAAACCTAACACTAACCCTAACCCTTACCTTTACCGTAACCCTAAGACTATCCCTATCCCTAACCCTTACCCTTACCCTAACCCTAACCCTAAACCTAACCCTAACCCTTACCCTAACCATACCCCTAACCCTAACCTCCCCCTTACCCTTACCCTAACCCTAACCCTAACCTTAAACCTAACCCTAACCCTAACCCTTACCCTTACCCTAACCCGAACCCTAAACCTAACCCTAACCTAACCCTAACCCTAACACCTAACCCTAACCCTAACCCTAAGCCTTAAAATTACCCTAACACTAACCCTAACCCTAACCCTAAACCTAACACTTACCCTAACACTCACCCTAATCCTAACCCTAATTCTTACCCTTACCTTAACCCTAACCCTTATCCTAAACTTAACCCTAACCCTAACCCTATCCCTAACCCTTACCCTTACCCTAAGCCTAACCCTGAACCTAACACTAACCCTAACCCTTACCTCTACCCTAACCCTAAACCTATCCCTAACCATAACCCTTACCCTTACCCTAACCCTAACCCTAACCCTAACCCTAAACCTAAACCTAAACCTAACCCTAACCCTAACCCTTACCCAAACCATAAACCTAACCCTAACCTCCCCCTTAACCTTACCCTAACCCTAACCCTAACCTTAACCCTAAACCTAACCCTTACCCTAACCCTTACCATTACGCTAACCCTAACCCTAAACCTAACCCTATACCTAACCCTAACCCTTACCCTTACCCTAACCCTAACCCTAAACTTAACCCTAACCATAACCACTAACCCTAACCCTAACCCTAACCCTTACCCTTACACTAACCCTAACACTAAACTTAATGCTAACCCTAACCCTAAACCTAATCCTTACCCTAGCCCTAACACTAACCCTAATCTTACCCTAACGTTAACCCTAACCCTTACCCTTTCCCTAACCCTAACCCTAACCCTAAAACTAACCCTAACCCTAACCCTAACCCTAACGCTTACCCTTTCCCTAACCCTAACCCTAACTCTAACACTAACACTTACCCTTAACCTAACCCTAACGCTAAACCTAACCCTAACCCTAACCCTAACCACAACACTGAACCTAACCCTAACCCTAAACCTAACCCTAAACCTTACCCTTACCCTAACCCAAACCCTAACCCTAACCCTAACCCTAACCATAACCCTTACCCTAATGGTAACCCTAATCCTAACCCTAACCCTTACCCTTACCCTAACCCTAACCCTAACCCTAAAACAAACCCTAACCCTAACCCTAACCCTAACCGTTACCCTAACCCTAACCCTAATCCTAACCCTAAACCTTACCCTTACCCTAAACCTAACCCTAAAACAAACCCTAACCCTAACCCTAACCCTTACCCTTAACCTTACCCTAACCCTAACCCTAACCCTAACCACAACACTGAACCTAACCCTAACCCTAAACCTAACCCTAAACCTTACCCTTACCCTTACCCAAACCCTAACCATAACCCTAACCCTTACCCTTACCCTAACCATAAACCTAACCTTAACCCCAACACTAAACCTAAACCAAAACCTAAACCTAACCCTAAACCTTACCCTTACCCTAACCCAAACCCGAACCCTAACACTAATCTTAACCACAACCCTTACCCTAACCCTAACCCTAACCCTAAACATTACCGTAACCCTAACCCTAATCCTAACCCTAACCCTTCCCCTTACCCTAACCCTAACCCTAAAACTAACCCTAACCCAAAACTTAACAATAATCCTTACCCAAACCCTAACCCTAACCCTAATCCTTACCCTAACCCTAACCCTAACCCTATCCCTAACCCTACCCTAACACTTACCCTTACCCTAACCCTAACCCTAACTCTAACCCTCACCTTAACCCTAACCCTAAACCTTCCCCTAACCCTAACCCTTACCCTAACCCTAACCCTACCCCTAACCCTAACTTTAACCTTAACCCGAACCCTAACCCTAACCCTTACCCTTACCCTTACCCTAACCCTTACCCTAACCCTAACCCTAAACTTAAACCTAACTCTAACCCTAACCCTAGCCTTAACCTTAAACTTAACCCTAATCCTAACCCTTACCCTTATCCTAACCCTAAACCAATCCCTAACCCTAACCCTAACCTTTACCCTTACCTTAACCCTAACGCTACCCCTAACCCGAACCCTCAACCTTACACTTACCCTAAACCTAACCCTAACCCTTACCCTAAACCTACCCCTAACCCTAACCCTAACCCTTACCCTTACCTTAACCCTAAACCTAACCCTAACCATAAACGTAACCCTCTACCTAACCCTAACTCTAACCCTACATTAACCCTTACCCTAACCCTAACCCTAACCGTAAACCTAACACTTACCCTTACCCTAAGCCTAACCCTAACCCTAACGTTAAACCCAACCCTAAACCCAACCCTAACCCTAACCCTTACCCTTACCCTAACCCTAACCCTAAACGTAACCCTAACCCTAACCCTAACCCCAACCTTACCCTAACCCTAACCCTAATCCTAAACCTAACTCTTACCCTTACCCTAATCCTAACCCTAACCCTAAACTTAACCCTAACGCTTACCCTAACCCTAACCCTAATCCTTACCCTTACCCTAACCCTAACCCTAAACCTAACACTAACCCTTACCCTAAACCTAAACCGAACCCTAACTTATCCCTAACCCTAACTCTTATCCTGACCCTAACCCTAACCCTAAACCTAAACCTAACCATAACCCCTAACCCTAAACGTAACCCTAACCCTAACCCTAACCCTTACCATTACCCTAACCCTAAACTTAATGGTAACCCTACCCCTAACCCTAACCCTTACCCTTATCCTAACCCTAAACCTAAAGCTAACCCTAATCCTAACCCTAACCGTAACCTTAACCCTAACCTAACCGTTACTCTTACCCTAACCCTAAACCTAACCCTAATCTAACCCTAACACCTAACCCTAACCGTATTCATAACCCTTAAACTTACCCTAACACTAACCCTAACCCTAACCCTTACCCTAAGCCTAACCCTAAACCTAACACTAACCCTAACCCTTAACTTTACCGTAACCCTAAGCCTATCCCTATCCCTAACCCTTACCCTTACCCTAACCCTGACCCTAAACCTAACCCTAACCCTTACCCTAACCATACCCCTAACCCTAACCTCCCCCTTACCCTTACCCTAACCCTAACCCTAACCTTAAACCTAACCCTAACCCTAACCCTTACCCTTACCCTAACCCGAACCCTAAACCTAACCCTAACCTAACCCTAACCCTAACACCTAACCCTAACCCTAACCCTAAGCCTTAAAATTACCCTAACACTAACCCTAACCCTAACCCTAAACCTAACACTTACCCTAAAACTCACCCTAATCCTAACCCTAATTCTTACCCTTACCTTAACCCTAACCCTTATCCTAAACTTAACCCTAACCCTAACCCTATCCCTAACCCTTACCCTTACCCTAAGCCTAACCCTGAACCTAACCCTAACCCTAACCCTAACCACAACACTGAACCTAACCCTAACCCTAAACCTAACCCTAAACCTTACCCTTACCCTAACCCAAACCCTAACACTAACCCGAACCCTAACCATAACCCTTACCCTAACCGTAACCCTAATCCTAACCCTAACCCTTACCCTTACCCTAACCCTAACCCTAACCCTAAAACAAAACCTAACCCTAACCCTAACCCTAACCATTACCCTAACCCTAACCCTAAACCTAACCCTAACCCTTTCCCTTACCCTAATCCTATCCCTAAAACTAACCCTAACCCTAAACTTAACCCTAACCCTTACCCTCACCCTAACCCTAACCCTAATCCTAAAACTAACCCTAACCCTATCGCTAATCGTTACCCTTACCCTAACACTAAACCTAACATTAATCTTTACCCTAAACCTAACCCTAACCCTAGCCCTTACCCTAACCCTAACACTAACCCTAACCCCTAACCCTAACCCTTAACCTATCCATAACCCTAACCCTAACCCTAACCCTTACCCTAACCCTAAACCTAACCCTAAACTTAACTCTAACCCTTACCCTAACCCTATCCCTAACCCTTTCCCTTACCCTAAGCCTAACTCTCAACCTAAAACTAACCCGAACCTTTACCTTTACCCTAACCTAACCCTATCCCTATCCCTAACCCTAACCCTTACACTTAACCTAACCCTAAACCTAACCCTAACCCTAACCCTAACCCTTACCCTAACCATAACCTTAACCCTAACCTCCCCCTTACCCTTACCCTAACCCTAACCTTAACCCTAACCCTAACCCTAACTCTAACCCTTAACAATACCCTAACCCTAACCCTAAACCTAACCTTAACCCTAACCCTAACCCTCAACCTAACATTAACCCTAACCCTAACCTTAACCCTAACCCTAACCCTTAACCTTACCCTAACCCTAACCCTAACCCTAACCCTTACCCTTACCCTAACCCTAAACCTAAACTTAACCCCAACACTAAACCTAACCCTAAACCTAAACCTAACCCTAAACCTTACTCTTACCCTAACCCAAACCCTAACCCTAACCCTAACCTTAACCACAACCCTTACCCTAACCCTAACCCTAACCCTTACCGTAACCCTAACCCTAATCCTAACTCTAACCCTTCCCCTTAACCTAACCCTAACCCTAAAACTAACCCTAACCCTAAACTTAACAATAATCCTTACCCTAACCCTAACCCTAACCCTAATCCTTACCCTAACCCTAACCCTTACCCTAATCCTAACCCTAACCCTAAACCTTACCCTAATCCTAACCTTAACCCTAACACTTACCCTAACCCTAACCCTAATCCTAACACTTACTCTTACCCTAACCCTAACCCTAACCTTAACCCCAACCCTAAACCTAACCCTAACCCTAACCCAAACCCTTACCCAAACACTAACCCTAACCCTAACCCTTACCCTAAAACTTACCCTAACCCTAACTCTAACCATAACCCAACCCTAACCCTTATCCTAACCCTAACCCTAACCCTTAACCTAATCCTAACACTAACCCTAACCCCTAACCCTAACCCTTATCCTAACCCTAACACTATCGCTAACCGCTAACGCTAACCCTAACTCTAACCCCTTATCCTAACCCTAACCATAACCCTTACCCTTATCCTAACCCTAACGCTAACCCTAACACTTACTCTAATCCCTACCCTAGCCCTAACCCTAACCCTAAACCTTACCCTAAGGCTAACCCTAACACTAACCCTTACACTTACGCTAACCCTTACCCTTACCTTAACCCTAAACCTAACCCTAACCTTAACCATAACCCTAACCCTAATCCTAACCCTTACCCTTACCCTAACCCTAAACCTTACACATACCCTAACCCTAAGCCTAACCCTTACCGTAACCCTAACCCTAACCCTAACAATAAAACTTACCCTTACCAAAACCGTAACCCTAACCTTAACCCCAACCCTAAACCTAACCCTAAACCTAACCATAAACCTTACCCTTACCCTAACCCTAACCATAACCCTAACGCTAACCCTAACCCTAACACTTACCCTTACACTAACACTAACACATATCCTAACCCTAACCCTAACCCTAACCCTTACCCTTACCCTAAACCTAACCCTAACCCTAACCATAACCCTAATAGTTACCCTTACCATAAACCTAACTCTAAACCTAACCATAACATTAACCATAACCCTAAACTTAACCCTAAACCTAACCCTATCCCTAACCCTTACCCTTACCCTAACCCTAACCCTAAACCTAACACTAACCCTAACCCTTACCTTTACCCTAAAATTAAACCTAACCCTAACCCTAACCCTAACCCGTAACCCTAACCCTAACCCTAACCCTAACACTAACCCTTACCCTAAGCCTAACCCTAACCCTAACCCTAACCCTTAACCTAACCCTCACCCTAATCCTAACCCTAACCCTTACCCTTACCCTAACCCTAACCCTAACCCTAAAACTAACTCTAACCCGAAACTTAACCCTAACCCTAACCCTAACTCTTACCCTAACCCTAACCCTTACCCTACCCTAACCCTAACCCTAAACCTAACCTTCACCCTAACCCTAAACCTAACCCTGACCCTTACCCTAACCCTAACCCTAAACCTAACCCTACCCCTAACCCCAACCCTAAACTTAACCCTAACCCTAACCCTAACAATTGTCCTTACCCTAACCCTAACCCTAAACCTAACACTAACCCTAACCTAACCCTATCCCTTACCTTTACCCTAACCCTAACCCTAAACCTAACCCTAACCCTAGAACTAACCCTAAAACTAACCCTAACCCTTACCCTTATTCTAACCCTAATATTAACACTTATCCTTACCCTAACCCCTACCCTAACC
>NW_028327645.1:264704-297204 GCF_031878675.1 Megascapheus bottae
TACCATAACACTAAACCTAACCCTTACCCTTACCCTAACCCTAACCCTAAATCTAATCCTAACCCTAACCCCTAACCATTACCCTTACCCTAACCCTAACCCGAACCCTAACCCGAACCCTCAACTTACCCTTACCCTAAACCTAACCTAACCGTTACCCTAAAACCTACCCTAACCACACCCTAACCCTTCCCCTTACCTTAACCCTAACCGTAAACCTAACACTAACACTAACCTTACAAATACACTTACCCTAACCCTAACCCTAACCTAACCCTAACCGTAACCCTATACCTAACCCTAACCCTAACCCTACCCTAACCCTTACCCTAACCCTAACCCTAACCCTAACTATTACCCTTACCGTAAACCTAACCCTAACCCTAACCTTAAACCAACCCTAAACACAACCCTAACCCTACCCTTACCCTTACCCTAACCCTAAACCCTAAACATAACCCTAACCCTAACCCTAACCTAACATTTACCTAACCCTAACCCTAATTCTAACCCTAACCCTTACCCTTACGCTAATCAACCTAACCTAACCCTAACCCTAAACCTTACCCTAAACCCCAAACTTAACCCTAGCCCTTACCCTAACCCCAACCGTAAACTAAACCGAAACCTAACCTTATCCTACGCTAACTCTTATTCCTGATCCTAACCCTAACCCTAAACCTAACCCTAACCATAACCCCTAACATTACCGTAACCCTAAGCCTAACCCTTAACCTTACCCTAACCCAAACCTTAATGCTAACCCTAACCCTAACCCTAACCCTAACCCTAAACCTAAACCTAACCCTAACCCTAACCCTAACACTAACCTAACCCTAACCTAACATTATCCTAACCCTAACCCAACCCTAACTCTAAACTTACCCTAACACTAACTCTACACTAACCCTAACCCTAACACTTACCTTAACCGTAACCCTAACCCTAATCCCTTCTCTTACCCTAACCCTAACCCTAACTTAACCCAATGCTAAACCTAACCCTAACCCTAACCCTAACCCTTACCCTAACCCTAACCCTAAACCTAAAACTTACCCTTACCCTAACTCTAACCCTAACCCTAACCCTAACCCTTATCCTAACCCTAACCGTAACCCTTAACCTAATCCTAACACTAACCCTAACCCCTAACCCTAACCCTTACCCTAACCCTAACAACTAACCCTAACCGCTAAACCTAACCCTAACCCTAACACTAACCCCTTACCCAAACCCTAACCCTTACCTTATCCTAACCATAACTCTAGACCCTAACACTTACTCTAATTACTACCCTAGCCGTAAACCTAACACTAAACCTTACCCTAAGCCTAACCCTAACATTAACCCTTACCCGTACCCTAACCTAAACCTAACCCTAACCATAACCATAAACCTAACCCTAACCCTAACCCTTACCCTTACCCTAACCCTAACCCTAACCCTAAACCTTACCCATACCCTAACCCTAAACCCAAAGCCTTACCCGTACCCTAACCCTAAACCTAACCCTAATCTAAACAAAAGCCTAACCCTAACCCTAACCCTTACCCTTACCCTAACCCTAACCCTAATGCTAAAACCTCACCCATACCCTAACCCTAACCCTAACCCTTACCCTAACACTAACCCTAACCATAACCCTTACTCTTAACTTAACCCTAACCCTAACCCTAACCCTTACCCTTACCCTATCGCTAACCCTAACGCTAACCCTAACCTAACAATAACCCTTACCCTTACCCTAACCGTAACCCTAACCTTACCCCAACCCTAAACCTAACCCTAACCCTTACCATTACCATCACAATAACCTTAAACCTAACGCTAACCCTAACCCTAACACTTACCCTTACCGTAACCCTAACCCTTACCCTAACCCTAACCCTAAACCTAACCCTAAACCCTAACCCTTACCCTAACCTTAACCATAACCCTAACCTAACCCTAACCCTAACACCTAACCCTAACCTTAACCCTAACCTTAACCATAACCCTAACCTAATCCTAACCCTAACACCTAACCCTAACAGTAACATTAATCCTAACCCTAACTCTAACCCTAACCCTAACCCTAAAACTAAACCTAACCCTAACTCTTAAACTTACCCTAACACTAACCCTAACCCTAACCCTAAACCCTAAACCTAACCCTAAACCTAACCCTAAACCTAACATTAATCCTAACCCTAACCCTAACCCTAATCCTAACCCTAACTCTTAAACTTACCCTAACACCTAACTCTAACACTAACCCTAACCCTAACACTTACCTTAACCGTAACCCTAACCCTAAACCTTTCTCTTACCCTAACCCTAACCCTAAACTTAACCCAATGCTAACCCTACCCTAACCCTAACCCTTACCCTAACCCTAACCCTAACCCTAAACCTAAAACTTACCCTTACCCTAACTCTAACCCTAACCCTAACCCTAACCCTTATCCTAACCCTAACCCTAACCCTAAACCTAATCCTAACACTAACCCTAACCCCTAACCCTAACACTAACCCTAACCGCTAAACCTAACCCTAACCCTAACACTAAACCCCTTACCCAAACCCTAACCCTTACCCTTATCCTAACCATAACTCTAACCCTAACACTTACTCTAATTACTACCCTAGCCGTAAACCTAACACTAAACCTTACCCCTAAGCCTAACCCTAACATTAACCCTTACCCCGTTACCCTAAACCTAAACCTAACCCTAACCATAACCATAAACCTAACCTAACCCTAACCCTTACCCTTACCCTAACCCTAACCCTAACCCTAAACCTTACCCATACCCTAACCCTAACCCAAAGCCTTACCGTACCCTAACCCTAAACCTAACCCTAATCTAAAACATAAGCCTAACCCTAACCCTAACCCTTACCCTTACCCTAACCCTAACCCTAATGCTAAACCTCACCCATACCCTAACCCTAACCCTAACCCTTACCCTAACACTAACCCTAACCATAACCCTTACTCTTAACTTAACCCTAACCCTAACCCTAACCCTAACAATAACCCTTACCCTTACCCTAACCGTAACCCTAACCTTAACCCCAACCCTAAACCTAACCCTAACCCTTACCATTACCATCACAATAACCTTAAACCTAACGCTAACCCTAACCCTAACACTTACCCTTACCGTAACCCTAACCCATACCCTAACCCTAACCCTAAACCTAACCCTAAACCCTAACCCTTACCTAACCCTAACCTTAACCATAACCCTAACCTAACCCTAACCCTAACACCTAACCCTAACCTTAACCCTAACCTAACCATAACCCTAACCTAATCCTAACCCTAACACCTAACCCTAACAGTAACATTAATCCTAACCCTAACTCTAACCCTAACCCTAACCCTAAAACTAAACCTAACCCTAACTCTTAAACTTACCCTAACACTAACCCTAACCCTAACCCTAAAACCTAAACCTAACCCTAAACCTAACCCTAAACCTAACATTAATCCTAACCCTAACCCTAACCCTAACCCTAACTTTCTTAAACTTACCCTAACACTAACGCTAACACTAACCCTAACCCTAACACTTACCTTAACCGTAACCCTAATCCTAAACCTTTCTCTTACCCTAACCCTAACCCTAAACTTAACCCAATGCTAACCCTACCCCTAACCCTAACCCTTACCCTAACCCTAACCCTAACCCTAAACCTAAAACTTACCCTTACCCTAACTCTAACCCTAACCCTAACCCTAACCCTTATCCTAACCCTAACCCTAACCCTAAACCTATTCCTAACACTAACCCTAACCCCTAACCCTAACACTAACCCTAACCGCTAAACCTAACCCTAACCCTAACACTAACCCCTTACCCAAACCCTAACCCTTACCCTTATCCTAACCATAACTCTAACCCTAACACTTACTCTAATTACTACCCTAGCCGTAAACCTAACACTAAACCTTACCCTAAGCCTAACCCTAACATTAACCCTTACCCGTACCCTAACCCTAAACCTAACCCTAACCATAACCATAAACCTAACCCTAACCCTAACCCTTACCCTTACCCTAACCCTAACCCTAACCCTAAACCTTACCCATACCCTAACCCTAACCCAAAGCCTTACCCGTACCCTAACCCTAAACCTAACCCTAATCTAAAACATAAGCCTAACCCTAACCCTAACCCTTACCCTTACCCTAACCCTAACCCTAATGCTAAACCTCACCCATACCCTAACCCTAACCCTAACCCTTACCCTAACACTAACCCTAACCATAACCCTTACTCTTAACTTAACCCTAACCCTAACCCTAACCCTAACAATAACCCTTACCCTTACCCTAACCGTAACCCTAACCTTAACCCCAACCCTAAACCTAACCCTAACCCTTACCATTACCATCACAATAACCTTAAACCTAACGCTAACCCTAAACCTAACACTTACCCTTACCGTAACCCTAACCCTTACCCTAACCCTAACCCTAAACCTAACCCTAAACCCTAACCCTTACCCTAACCTTAACCATAACCCTAACCTAACCCTAACCCTAACACCTAACCCTAACCTTAACCCTAACCTTAACCATAACCCTAACCTAACCCTAACCCTAACACCTAACCCCAACAGTAACGTTAATCCTAACCCTAACTCTAACCCTAACCCTAACCCTAACCCTAAACCTAAGCCTAACTCTTAAACTTACCCTAACACTAACCCTAACCCTAACCCTAACCCTAACACATACCTTAACCGTAACCCTAACCCTAAACCTTTCTCTTACCCTAACCCTAACCCTAACCTTAACCCCAACCCTAAACCTATCCCTAACCCTAACCCTAACCCTAACCCTTACCCTAACCCTAACCCTAACCCTAACCCTAAAACTTACCCTTACCCTAACTCTAACCCTAACCCTAACCGTAACCCTTATCCTAACCCTAACCCTAACCCTTACCCTAACCCTAACCCTAACCCTAACTATTACCCTTACCCTAAACCTAACCCTAACCCTAACCTTAAACCCAACCCTAAACACAACCCTAACCCTACCCTTACCCTAACCCTAACCCTAAACCTAAACGTAACCCTAACCCTAACCCTAACCTAACATTTACCCTAACCCTAACCCTAATCCTAACCCTAACCCTTACCCTTACCCTAATCCTAACCCTAACCCTAACCGTAAAACTTACCCTAACCCCAAACTTAACCCTAGCCCTTACCCTAACCCTAACCCTAAACCTAAACAGAACCCTAACCTTATCCCTAACCCTAACTCTTATCCTGATCCTAACCCTAACCCTAAACCTAACCCTAAACATAACCCCTAATATTAACCGTAACCCTAAGCCTAACCCTTAACCTTACCCTTACCCTAACCTTAATGCTAACCCTAACCCTAACCCTAACCCTAACCATAAACCTAACCCTAACCCTAACCCTAACCCTAAACCTAACCCTAAACCTAACCCTAAACCTAACATTAATCCTAACCCTAACCCTAACCCTAACCCTATCCCTAAACCTTACCCTTACCCGAAGCCTAACCCTAAACCTAACACTAACCCTAACCCTTACCTCTACCCTAACCCTAACCCTATCCCTAACCCTAACCCTTACCCTTACCCTAACCCTAACCCTAAACCTAACCCTAACCCTAAACCTACCCCTAACCCTAACCATAACCCTAACCCTAACCTCCCCCTTACACTTACCCTAACCCTAACCCTAACCTTAACCCTAAACCTAACCCTAACCCTAACCCTAAACCTTACCCTTACCCTTACCCTAACCCTAACCCTAAACCTAAACCTAACCATTACTCCTAACCCTAACCCTAACCCTAACCCTTACCCTTAACGTAACCCTAACACAAACCTTAATGCTAACCCTAACCCTAACCCTAACCCTTACCCTAGCCCTAACACTAACCCTAATCCATACCCTAACCCTAACCCTTACCCTTTCCCTAACCCTAAACCTAACTCTAACACTAACCCTTTCCCTTAACCTAACCCTAACGCTAAACCTAACCCTAACCCTAACCCTAACCCCAACACTAAACCTAACCCTAACCCTAAACCTTACACTTATGCTAACCCAAACCCTAACCCTAACTCTAACCATAACCATAACCCTTATTCTAACCCTAACCCTAATCCTAACCCTAACCTTTACCCTTACCCTAACAGTAACCCTAACCCTAAAACTAACCCTAACCCTAAACTTAACCCTAACCCTTACCCTCACCCTCACCCTAACCCTAACCCTACACCTAACCCTATCCCTAACCCTTACACTTACCCTAACACTAACCCTAACCCTAATCCTTACCCTAAACCTTAGCCTAACAATAGCCCTTACCCTAACCCTAACCCTAACCCTAACCCCTAACCCTAACACTTAACCTATCCCTAACCCTAACCCTAACCCTAACCCTTACCCTTAAACTTACCCTAACCCTAAACCTAACTCTAACCCTAACCTTAACCCTAACCCTAAACCTTACCCTAACCCTAACCCTTACCCTAACCCTAACCCTATCCCTAACCCTAACCTTAACCTTACCACTAACCCTAAACCTAACCCTTACCCTACCCTAACCCTAACACTAAACCTAACCCTAACCATAACCCTAACCCTAACCTTAACCCTAACTCTAACCCTAACCCTAACCTTAACCTTAACCTTAACCCTAATCCTAACCCTTACCCTTACCCTAACCCTAAACCTAACCCTAAAACCCAACCCTAACCTTTACAATTACCCTAACCCTAACCCTAACCCTAACCCGAAACCTCAACCTTACCCTTACCCTAAACATAACAACAACGCTTACCCTAAAGCTACCCCTAACCCTAACCCTAACCCATACACTTACCTTAACCCTAACCCTAAACCTAACCCTAACCCTAACACTAACCGTAACACATACACTTACCTAACCCTAACACTAACCGTAAGCCTATAACTAACCCTAACCCTAACCCTACCCTAACCCTTACCCTAAATCTAACCCTAACCCTAATTCTTACCCTTACCCTAAACCTAACCCTCACCCTAAACTTAAACCCAACCCTAAACCCAACCCTAACCCTAACCCTTACCCTTACCCTAAACCTAACTCTAAACGTAACCCTAACCCTAACCCTAACCCTAAACCTTACCCTAACCCTAACCCTAATCCTAACAGTAACCAGTACCCTTACCCTAATCCTAACCCTAACCCTAAACCTTACCATAAACCTAAACTTAACCCTTACCCTAACCCTAACCCTAACCCTAAAGCTAACCCTAACCCTAACCCTAACCCTAACCTTAACGCTAACCCTAAACCTAAACCTAACCCTCACCCTTACCCTAACCCTAAAATTAACCCTAACCGCTAAACCTAACCCTAACCCTAACCCCTTATCCTAACCCTAACTCTAACCCTTACCCTTATCCTAACCCTAACCCTAACCCTAACACTTACTCTAATCCCTTTCATAGCCCTAACCTTAACCTTAAACCTTACCCTAAGCCTAACCCTAAACCTAACCCTTACCCGTATCCTAACCATAACCTAACCATAACCTTAATCCTAACCCTAACCCTAACCCGAACACTTACCCTAACCTTAACCTTAACCCTAACCCTAACCCTTACCCTTACCCTAACCCTAAACCTTACCCTAAACCTAACCCTTACTTTTACCCTAACCCTAAACCTAAACTTAACCCCAACCCTAAATCTAACCCTAACCCTAAACCTAACCCTTACCCTAACCCTAACCCTTACCCTAACCCTAACATTTACCCCAACACTAAACCTAACCCTAACCCTAAACCTAACCCTAAACCTTACCCTTACCCTAACCCAAACCCAAACCTTAACACTAACCCTCACCATAACCCTTACCCTAACCCTAAACCTAATCCTAACCTTAACCCTTACCCTTACCCTAACCCTAACCCTAAAACTAACCCTAACCCTAACCTTAACCCTAACCCTAACCCTAACCCTTCCCCTAACCCTAACCCTAATCCTAAACCTAACCCTTCCCCTTACCCTAACCCTAACCCTAAAACTAAACCAAACCCTAAATTTAACCCTAACCCTTACCCTCACCCTAACCCTAACCCTAAACCTAAACCTAACCCTAACCCTAAACCTAACCCTTACCCTTACCCTAACCCTAACCCTAACCCTAATCCTTACCCTAACCCTAACCCTAACCCTAGCCCTTACCCTAACCCTAACCCCTAACCCTAACCCCTAACCCTAACCCTTAACCTATCCCTAACCCTAACCCTAACCCTAAGCCTTACCCTTACCCTGACCGTAAACCTAACTCTAAACCTAACTTTAACCCTAACCCTAAACCTTACCCTAACCCTTACCCTTACCCTAACCCTAACCCTAAATCTAATCCTAACCCTAACCCTAACCTTTACCCTTACCCTAACCCTAACCCGAACCCTAATCCGAACCCTCAAACTTACCCTTACCCTAAACCTAACCCTAACCGTTACCCTAAACCTACCCCTAACCCTAACCCTAACCCTTACCCTTACCTTAACCCTAACCGTAAACCTAACACTAACATTAACCCTAACACATACACTTACCCTAACCCTAACCCTAAACCTAACCGTAACCCTATACCTAACCCTAACACTAACCCTACCCTAACCCTTTCCCTAAACCTAACCCTAACCCTAACTCTTACCCTTACCCTAAACCTAACTCTAACCCTACCCTTAAACCCAACCCTAAACACAACCCTAACCCTACCCTAACCCTTACCCTTACCCTAATCCTAAACCTAACCCTAACCCTAAACCTTGCCCTAACCCCAAACTTAACCCTAACCCTTACACTAACCCTAACCCTGAACCTAAACCGAACCCTAACCTTATCCCTAACCCTAACTCTTATCCTGATCCTAACCCTAACCCTAAACCTAACCCTAACCATAACCCCTAACATTAACCGTAACCCTAAACCTAACTCTTAACCTTACCCTAACCCTAACCTTAATGCTAACCCTAACCCTAACCCTAACCCTAAACATAACCCTAACCCTAACCCTAAACCTAAACCTAACCCTAAACCTAACCCTAACCCTAACATTAATCCTAACCCTAACCCTAACCCTAACCCTAACTCTTAAGCTTACCCTAACACTAACCCTAACAATAATCCTAACCCTAACACTTACCTTAACCGTAACCCTAAACCTAAACCATTCTCTTACCCTAACCCTAACCCTAACCTTAACCCCAACCCTAAACCTAACCCTAAACCTAACCCTTACCCTAACCCTAACCCTAACCTTAACCCTTATCCTAACCCTAACCCTAACCCTTAACCTAATCCTAACACTAACCCTAACCCCTAACCCTAACACTTACATTAACCCTAACACTAACCCTAACCGCAAAACCTAACCCTAACCCTAACACTAACCCCTTACCCAAACCCCAACCCTAACCCTTACCCTTATCCTAACCCTAACTCTAACCCTAACACTTACTCTAATCACTACCCTAGCCGTAAACCTAACACTAAAGCTTACCCTAAACCTAACCCTAACCCTAACCCTTACCCTTACCCTAACCCTAACCCTAACCCTAATCCTTACCCTAACCCTAACCCTAACCCTAACCCCTAACCATAACCCTAACCCTAACCCTAACCCTAACCCTTACCCTTACCCTAACCCTAACCCTAACCCTAATCCTTACCCTAACCCTAACCCTAACCCTAACCCCTAACCATAACCCTAACCCTAACCCTAACCCTAACCCTAACTCTAACCCTAACCCTAACCTTAACCTTAACCATAACACTAAACCTAACCCTTACCCTTACCCTAACCCTAAACCTAAATCTAATCCTAACCCTAACCCTAACCTTTACCCTTACCCTAACCCTAACCCGAACCCTAACCCGAACCCTCAAACTTACCCTTACCCTAAACCTAACCCTAACCGTTACCCTAAACCTACCCCTAACCCACACCCTAACCCTTCCCCTTACCTTAACCCTAACCGTAAACCTAACACTAACACTAACCTTAACACATACACTTACCCTAACCCTAACCCTAACCCTAACCGTAACCCTATACCTAACCCTAACCCTAACCCTACCCTAACCCTTACCCTAACCCTAACCCTAACCCTAACTATTACCCTTACCGTAAACCTAACCCTAACCCTAACCTTAAACCCAACCCTAAACACAACCCTAACCCTACCCTTACCCTTACCCTAACCCTAACCCTAAACATAACCCTAACCCTAACCCTAACCTAACATTTCCCCTAACCCTAACCCTAATTCTAACCCTAAACCTTACCCTTACGCTAATCCTAACCCTAACCCTAACACTAAACCTTACCCTAACCCCAAACTTAACCCTAGCCCTTACCCTAACCCCAACCGTAAACCTAAACCGAAACCTAACCTTATCCCTAACGCTAACTCTTATCCTGATCCTAACCCTAACCCTAAACCTAACCCTAACCATAACCCCTAACATTAACCGTAACCCTAAGCCTAACCCATAACCTTACCCTAACCCTAACCTTAATGCTAACTCTAACCCTAACCCTAACCCTAACCCTAAACCTAAACCTAACCCTAACCCTAACCCTAAACCTAAACCTAACCCTAAACCTAACCCTAAACCTAACATTAATCCTAACCCTAACCCTAACCCTAACTATTAAACTTACCCTAACACTAACTCTAACACTAACCCTCACCCTAACACTTACCTTAACCGTAACCCTAACCCTAAACCTTTCTCTTACCCTAACCCTAACCCTAAACTTAACCCAATGCTAAACCTAACCCTAACCCTAACCCTAACCCTTACCCTAACCCTAACCCTAAACCTAAAACTTACCCTTACCCTAACTCCAACCCTAACCCTAACCCTAACCCTTATCCTAACCCTAACCGTAACCCTTAACCTAATCCTAACACTAACCCTAACCCCTAACCCTAACCCTTACCCTAACCCTAACACTAATCCTAACCGCTAAACCTAACCCTAACCCTAACACTAACCCCTTACCCAAACCCTAACCCTTACCCTTATCCTAACCATAACTCTAACCTTAACACTCTAATTACTACCCTAGCCGTAAACCTAACACTAAACCTTACCCTAAGCCTAACCCTAACATTAACCCTTACCCGTACCCTAACCCTAAACCTAACCCTAACCATAACCATAAACCTAACCCTAACCCTAACCCTTACCCTTACCCTAACCCTAACCCTAACCCTAAACCTTACCCATACCCTAACCCTAACCCAAAGCCTTACCCGTACCCTAACCCTAAACCTAACCCTAATCTAAAACATAAGCCTAACCCAAACCCTAACACTTACCCATACCCTAACCCTAACCCTAATGCTAAACCTCACCCATACCCTAACCCTAACCCTAAACCTTACCCTAACACTAACCCTAACCATAACCCTTACTCTTACCTTAACCCTAACCCTAACCCTAACCCTTACCCTTACCCTATCGCTAACCCTAACGCTAACCCTAACCCTAACAATAACCCTTACCCTTACCCTAACCGTAACCCTAACCTTAACCCCAACCCTAAACCTAACCCTAACCCTTACCATTACCCTCACAATAACCTTAAACCTAACGCTAACCCTAACCCTAACACTTACCCTTACCGTAACCCTAACCCTTACCCTAACCCTAACCCTAAACCTAACCCTAAACCCTAACCCTTACCCTAACCTTAACCATAACCCTAACCTAAACCTAACCAAACACCTAACCCTAACCTTAACCCTAACCTTAACCATAACCCTAACCAAACCCTAACCCTAACACCTAACCCTAACAGTAACATTAATCCTAACCCTAACTCTAACCCTAACCCTAACCCTAAAACTAAACCTAACCCTAACTCTTAAACTTACCCTAACACTAACCCTAACCCTAACCCTAAACCTAAACCTAACCCTAAACCTAACCCTAAACCTAACATTAATCCTAAACCTAACCCTAACCCTAACCCTAACCCTAACTCTTAAACTTACCCTAACACTAACTCTAACACTAACCCTAACCCTAACACTTACCTTAACCGTAACCCTAACCCTAAACCTTTCTCTTACCCTAACCCTAACCCTAAACTTAACCCAATGCTAACCCTAACCCTAACCCTAACCCTTACCCTAACCCTAACCCTAACCCTAAACCTAAAACTTACCCTTACCCTAACTCTAACCCTAACCCTAACCCTAACCCTTATCCTAACCCTAACCCTAACCCTTAACCTAATCCTAACACTAACCCTAACCCCTAACCCTAACCCTTACCCTAACCCTAACACTAACCCTAACCGCTAAACCTAACCCTAACCCTAACACTAACCCCTTACCCAAACCCTAACCCTAACCCTTACCCTTATCCTAACCATAACTCTAACCCTAACACTTACTCTAATCACTACTCTAGCCGTAAACCTAACACTAAACCTTACCCTAAGCCTAACCCTAACATTAACCCTTACCCGTACCCTAACCCTAAACCTAACCCTAACCATAACCATAAACCTAACCCTAACCCTAACCCTTACCCTTACCCTAACCCTAACCCTAACCCTAAACATTACCCATACCCTAACCCTAACCCAAAGCCTTACCCGTACCCTAACCCTAAACCTAACCCTAATCTAAAACATAAGCCTAACCCTAACCCTAACCTTTACCCTTACCCTAACCCTAACCCTAACGCTAAACCTCACCCATACCCTAACCCTAACCCTAACCCTTACCCTAACACTAACCCTAACCATAACCCTTACTCTTACCTTAACCCTAACCCTAACCCTAACCCTTACCCTTACCCTATCGCTAACCCTAACGCTAACCCTAAACCTAACGCTAAACCTCACCCATACCCTAACCCTAACCCTAACCCTTACCCTTACCCTAACCCTAACCCTAAACCTAAACCTTACTCTTACCTTAACCCTAACCCTAACCATAACCCTTACACTTACCTTATCGCTAACCCTAACCATAACCCTAACCCTAACAATAAGCCTTACCCTTACCCTAACCGTAACCCTAACCTTAACCCCAACCCTAAACCTAACCCTAACCCTTACTATTACCCTAACCCTAACCTTAAACCTAACGCTAACCCTAACCCTAACACTTACCCTTAGCGTAACCCTAAACCTTACCATTACCCTAACCCTAACCTTAAACCTAACGCTAACCCTAACCCTAACACTTACCCTAATCCTAACCCTAACCCTTACCCTAACCCTAACCCTAACCCTAAACCCTAACCCTTACCCTAACCTTAAACATAAACCTAACCTAACCCTAAACCTAACACCTAACCCTAACCTTAACCCTAACCTTAACCATAACCCTAACCTAACCCTAACCCTAACACCTAACGCTAACATTAACCCTACCCCTACCCCTAACCCTAACCCTAACAATAACCCTTACCCTTACCCTAACCTTAACCATAACCCTAACCTAACCCTAACCTTAACACCTAACCCTAACCTTAAACCTAACCCTAACCCTAACCCTAACAATAACCCTTACCCTTACCCTAACCGTAACCCTAAACTTAACCCCAACCCTAAACCTAACCCTAACCCTTACCCTTACCCTAACCGTACACTTAAACCTAACGCTAACGCTAACCCTAACACTTACCCTTACCGTAACCCTAACCCTTATCCTAACCCTAATCCTAACCCTAAACCCTAATCCTTACCCTTCCCCTAAGCCTAAACCTAACCCTAACTCTTACACTAACCCTCACCCTAATCCTAACCCTAACTCTTACCCTTAACCTAAACCTAACCCTAAACATAACCCTAACCTAACCCTAACCCTAACACCTAACCCTAACCTTAACCCTAACCCTAACCCTAAACCTAACCCTTAAACTTACCCTAACACTAACCCTAACCCTAACCCTAACCCTATCACTTACCCTAACCCTAACCCTAACCCTAACCCTTACTCTTACCCTAACCCTAACCCTAACCTTAACCCCAACTCTAAACGTAATTCTAACCTAATCCTAACCCTCACACCTAACTCTAACCCTAACCCTTACCGTTACCCTAATCTTAACCCTAAACGTAACACATACCCTTACCCTTACCCTTACCCTAAACCTAACCCTAAACTTAACCATTACCCTTACCTTAACCCTAACCCTAAACCTAACCGTAAAACTTACCCTTACCCTAAACCTAACCCTACCCCTTACACTAAACCTAAACCTAACCCTAACCCTACCCTTACCCTAAGTTAACCCTAACCCTAAACTTTACCCTTACCCTAACGCTAACCGTAATCCTAACCCAAACCCTAACGCAAACACATACTCTTACACTAACCCTAACACTAACCCTTACCCTTACCCTAACCCTAACCCTAAACCTAACCCTAACCATAATCCTAACCCTAATCCTTACCCTTACCCTTACCCTAACTCTAACCCTAATCTTTACCCTAAACCTACACCCTAACCCTAACACTAACACTTATCCTAACCCTAACCCTTACCCTTACCCTAACCCTAACCCTAAACTTAAACCAAAACCCAAACCTAACCCTAACCCTAACCCAAACCTAATCCTAACCCTAACCCTTACCCTTTCCCTAACCCTAACCCTAAACCTAACCCTAACCCTACCCCTAACATTTACCCTTACCCTAACCTAACCCTCAACCTAACCCTAACCCTAACCCCTAACCCCAAACCTAACCCTAACCCTAACCCAAACCTAATCCTAACCCTAACCCTTACCCTTACCCTAACCCTAACCCTAAACCAAACCCTAACCCTAACCATAACATTTACCCTTAATCTAATCCTATCCCTCAACCTAACCCTAACCTTAACCCCTAACCCTAAACCTAACCCTAACCTTTACCCTTACCCTAACCCTAACCCTAACCCTAACCCTAACACTTACCCTTAACCAAAACCTAAACCTAACCCTTATCCTAACCCAAAACCTAACAGTAACCCTTACCCTAACCCTAACCCTAACACTAACCCTAACCCTTACACTAAACCTAATCCTAACCCCTAACCCTAACCCTTACCCTAAACCTAACCCTAACCGTAATGCTAACCCTAACCCTAACACTAACCTAGTCCTTCCCCTAACCCTAACCCTAACAGTAACCCTTATCCTTACCCTATCCCTAACAATAAACCTAACCCTAACCCTAACACTTATCCTAACCCTAAACCTAATCCTAACCCTTAACCTAACCCTAACACTAACCCTAACCCCTAACCCTAACCTTAACGCTCAACATAACCCTAACCCTAACCCTTAACCTAACCCTAATCCTAACTCTAACCCTTACACTTACTCTAACCCTATCCCTAATCCTAAACCTAACCCTAACCCTAAACTTAACCCTAACCCTTAATCTAACCCTAACCCTAAACCTAACACTAAACCTAAACCTTTCCCTTTCCCAAACCCTAACTCTAGACCTTACACTTAACATTAACCTAACCCTAACCCTAAACCCAACCCTAACCCTAACCCTAACCTTAACCCTAACCCTAACCCTAAACATAACCCTTACCCTAACCCTAACCATAAACCTAACCCTATCCCTCACCGTAACACTAACCCTAACCCTAAACTTAACTCTAAACCTAACCCTAACCCTTATCGTTACCCTAACCCTAACCTAACCCTTACCCTAAACCCAACCCTAACCCTAACCCTAACCTTAACCTTAACCCTAACCCTAACCCTAAACATAACCCTTACCCTTACCCTAACCCTAACCATAAACCTAACCCTATCCCTCACCGTAACACTAACCCTAACCCTAAACTTAACCATAAACTTAACCCTAACCCTTACCGTATCCCTAACCATAACCCTTACCCTTACCCTATCGCTAACCCTAACCCTAACCTTAACCCTAACAATAACCCTTACCCTTACCCTAACCGTAACCCTAACCTTAACCTCAACCCTAAACCTAACCCTAACCCTTACCATTACCCTAACCCTAACCTTAAAACTAACGCTGACCCTAAACCTAACACTTACCCTTACCGTAACCCTAACCCTTACCGTAACCCTAACCCTAACCCTAAACCCTAACCCTTACCCTAACCTTAACCATAACCCTAACCTAACCCTAACCCTAACACCTAACCCTAACCTTAACCCTAACCTTAACCATAACCCTAACCTAACCCTAAACCTAACACCTAACCCTAACCTTAACCATAACCCTAACCCTAACCCTAAAAATAACCCTTACCCTTACCCTAACCGTAACCCTAAACTTAACCCCAACCCTAAACCTAACCCTAACCCTTACCCTTACGCTAACCCTAAACTTAAACCTAACGCTAACGCTAACCCTAACACTTACCCTTACCGTAACCCTAACCCTTATCCTCACCCTAACCCTAACCCTAAACCCTAAACATTACCCTTACCCTAAGCCTAACCCTAACCCTAACTTTTACACTAACCCTCACACTAATCCTAACCCTAACTCTTACCCTTAACCTAAACCTAACCCTAAACATAACCCTACCCTAACCCTAAACCTAACACCTAACCCTAACCTTAACCCTAACCCTAACCCTAACCCTTAAACTTACCCTAACACTAACCCTAACCCTAACCCTAACACTTACCCTAACCCTAACCCTAACCCTAACCTTACTCTTACCCTAACCCTAACCCTAACCTTAACCCCAAACCTAAACGTAACCCTAACCTAATCCTAACCCTCACACCTAACCCTAACCCTAACCCTAACCCTTAACGTTACCCTAACCCTAACCCTAAAGGTAACACATACACTTACCCTTACCCTTACCCTAACCCTAACCCTAAACCTAAGCGTAAAATTTACCCTTACCCTAAGCTTAACCCTAACCCTAATCCTTACCCTTACCCAACGCTAACCCTAATCCTAACCCAAACCCTAACGCAAACACATACTCTTACCCTAACCCTAACACTAACCCTTACCCTTACCCTAACCCTAACCCTAAACCTAACCCTAACCATAACCCTAACCCTAATCCTTACCCTTACCCTTACCGTAACCCTAACCCTAACCTTTACCCTAAACCTAACCCTAACCCTAACCCTAACCCTAACACTTACGCTAACCCTAACCCTTACCCTTACCCTAACCCTAACCCTAAACTTAACCCAAACCCCAAACCTAACCCTAACCCTTACCAATACGTAATCCTAACACTAACCCTTACCCTTACCCTAACCCGAACCCTAAACCTAAGCCTAACCCTACCCCTAACATTTACCCTTACCCTAACCCTAACCCTCAACCTAACCCTAACCCTAACCCCTAACCCTAAACCTAAGCCTAACCCTTACCCTTACCCTAACCCTAACCCTAACTCTAACCCTAACACTTACCCTTAACCAAAACCTAACCCTAACCCTTATCCTAACCCAAAACCTAACACTAACCCTTACCCTAACCCTAACCCTAACCCTAACACTAACCCTAACCCTTACCCTAAACCTAATCCTCACCCCTAACCCTAACCCTTACCCTAAACCTAACCCTAACCGTAATTCTAATCCTAACCCTAACACTAACCTAGTCCTTACCCTAACCCTAACCCTAACAGTAACCCTTATCCTTACCCTATCCCTAACAATAACCCTAACCATAACCCTAACCCTTATCCTAACCCTAAACCTAACCCTAACCCTTAACCTAACCCTAACACTAACCCTAACCCCTAACCCTAACCCTAACCTTAACCCTCAACATAAGCCTAACCTTAACCCTTAACCTAACCCTAATCCTAACCCTAACCCTTACACTTACCCTAACCCTATCCCTAATCCTAAACCTAACCCTAACACTAACCTTAACCCTAACCCTAACTCTAAACATAACCCTTACCCTAACCCTAACCATAAACCTAACCCTATCCCTCACCGTAACACTAACCCTAACCCTAAACTTAACTGTAACCCTAACCCTAACCCTTATCGTTACCCTAACCCTAACCTAACCCTTACCCTAAACCCAACCCTAACCCTAACCCTAACCCTAACCTTAACCCTAACCCTAACCCTAAACATAACCCTTACCCTTACCCTAACACTAACCATAAACCTAACCCTATCGCTCACCGTAACACTAACCCTAACCCTAAACTTAACCATAACCTTAACCCTAACCCTTACCGTTACCCTAACCCTAACCCTAATCCTTACCCTTACCCTAACTATAACCATAATCTTAACCCCAACCCTAAACCTAACCCTAAACCTAACCCTTACCCTAACCCTAACCGTAACCCCAACCCTAACACTAACACTTACACTTCCCCTAACCCTAACCCTAAACCTTATCCTAACCATAACCCTAACCCTGCCCCTTAACCTATACCTAACACTAAATCTAACCCCTAAGCCTAACCGTAACCATAACCCTAACCCCTAACCCTAACCTTAACCCTAACCCTTACCCTTATCCTAACCCTAACCCTAACACTTACCCTTACCTTAACCCCTAACGTAACCCTAACCCAAAGCCTAACCCTTACCCTAACCCTAACCATAACCCTACCCCTAACCCTAAACCTTACTCTTACTCTAAACCTAATCCTAACACTTACCCTAACCCTAAACTTAACCCCAACACTAAACCTAACCCTATCCCTAACCCTAACCCTTATTCTTACCCTAACCGTAACCCTAAATCTAACACTAACCATAACCCTAACCCCAACCCTTACACTAACCCTAACCCCAATACTAACCCTAAGCCTTATCCTTAACCTAATCCTAACCCTTACCCTAACCCTAACCCTAACTCTAAACTTAAACCTAACTCCTACCCTTGCCCTAACCCTAACCCTAACCCTAACCCTATACCTAACCCTAACCCTAACCCTAACCCTAACCCTTACCCTAACCCTAACACTTTCCGTAAACCTAGCCCTAACCCTAAACCTAACCCTAAACCTTATCTTTACCCTAATCCTTACCCTTTCCCTAACCCTAACGCTTACTCTAACCATAACACTTACCCTTAACCGAACCCTAAACCTAACCTTAACCCTAATCCTAACCTTAACCCTAACCCTAAACCAATCCCTTACCCTTACCCTAACCCTAACCCTAATCTTAACCCCAAACCTAAACCTAACCCTAACCCTAACCCTAACCCTAACCCTAACCTTAACCCTAACCCTAACCCTAACCCTTACCGTTACCCTAACCCTAACCCTAAACCTAACCCTAACCCCAACCCTAAACTTAACCCTAACCCTAACCCTAACAATTGCCCTTACCATAACCCTAACCCTAACCCTAACCCTTACCCTTATCCTAACCCTAACCCTAACACTTACCCTTACCTTAACCCCTAACGTAACCCTAACCCAAAGCCTAACCCTTACCCTAACCATAACCCTACCCCTAACCCAAAACATTACTCTTACCCTAAACCTAATCCTAACACTTACCCTAACCCTAAACTTAACCCCAACACTAAACCTAACCCTATCCCTAACCCTAACCCTTATCCTTACCCTAACCGTAACCCTAAATCTAACACTAACCATAACCCTAACCCTAACCCTTACTCTAACCCTAACCCCAATCCTAACCCTAAGCCTTATACTTAACCTAACCCTAACCCTTAACCTAACCCTAACCCTAACTCTAAACTTAACCCTAACTCCTACCCTTGCCCTAACCCTAACCCTAACCCTAACCCTAACCCTATACCTAACCCTAACCCTAACCCTAACCCTAACCCTTACCCTAACCCTAACACTTTCCGTAACCCTAGCCCTAACCCTAAACCTAACCCTAAACCTTATCTTTACCCTAATCCTTACCCTTTCCCTAACCCTAACGCTTACTCTAACCCTAACACTTACCCTTAACCGAACCCTAAACCTAACCCTAACCCTAATCCTAACCTTAACCCTAACCCTAATCCAATCCCTTACCCTTCCCCTAACCCTAACCCTAATCTTAACCCCAAACCTAAACCTAACCCTAACCCTAACCCTAACCCTAACCTTAACCCTAACCCTAACCCTAACCCTTACCCTTACCCTAACCCTAACCCTAAGCCTAACCCTAACCCCAACCCTAAACTTAACCCTAACCCTAACCCTAACAATTGCCCTTACCATAACCCTAACCCTAAACCTAACACTAACCCTAACCGTAACCCTATCCCTTACCAAAACCCTAACCATATCCCTAAACCTAATCCTAACCCTAACACTAACCCTAACCCTAACCCTAACCCTAAACCTTACCCTAAATCTAACCCTAACCCTTACCCTTACTCTAACCCTAAACATAATCCTAACCATCACCCTAACACTTACCCTTACCCTAACCCTAACTCTAACCCTAACCCTAAGCCTAAACCTAAACCTTACCCTTATCCTAAACCTAACCCTAACCCTTACCCTAAACCTAACCCTAACCCTAACCCTAACGCTTACCCTTACCTTAACAATAACCCTAACCCTAACCCTTACCCTTATCCTAACCCTAACCCTAAAATTAACCCTAACCCTTACCCTAACCCTAACATTAACCCTAACCGTCAACCTTACCCTTACCCTAAACATAACCCTAACCCTTACCCTAAAGCTAAACCTAACCCTAACCCTAACCCTTACCGTTAACTTAACCCTAACCCTAACCCTTACCCTTACCCTAACGCTAACCCTAACCCTAATCCTTACCCTAACCCTACCCCTAACCCTAATCCTTACCCTAACCCTACCCCTAACCCTAACCCTAAGCCTAACACTTATCCTAACCCTAACCCTAAACCTAAGCCTAACCCTTAACCTAACCCTTACCCTAACTCTAACCCTTATCCTAACCCTAACTCTACCCATAACCATAACCATTAACCTAACCCTAAAACTGACCCTAACCCTAACCCTAAAACTTACCCTTATCCTAAACCTAACCCTAACCCTTACCCTAAACCTAACCCTAACCCTAACCCTTCCCTTTACCTTAACCCTAACCCTAAACCTTACCCTAACGCTAACCCTAACCCTAACACATACTCTAACCCTAACACTAACCCTATCCCTACCCGTAACCCTAAACCTAACCCTAAACCTAACCGTAACCCTAACCATAAACCTTACCCAAAAACTAACCCTAAACATAACCATAACCCTAACCCTAACCCTAACCCTTACCATAACCCTAACCCTAACATTAACCCTAACCCTTACCCTAACCATACCTCTAACCCTAAACCCTAACCCGAACCCTTAACTTAACCCTAACCCTAACCTTAATCCTAACCCTTACCCTTACCCTAACCCTGAACCTAACTCTAACCCTAATCCTAACCGTAACCCTCACCTTACCCTAACCCTACCCCTAACCCTTACCTTAACCCTAACACTAACCTAACCCTAATCTTAACCCTAACCCAAACCCTAACACATACCCTTAACCTAACCCTAACCCTAACCCTAACCATAACCCTTACCCTTACCCAAAAACTAACCCTAAACATAACCATAACCCTAACCATTAACATAACCCTAACCCTAACATTAACCCTAACCCATACCCTAACTATAACTCTAACCCTAAACCCTAACCCAAACTGTTAACCTAACCCTAACCCTAACCCTAATCCTAACCCTTACCCTTACCCTAACCCTAAACCTAACTCTAACCCTAACCCTAACCCTAACCCTCACCCTTACCCTAACCATACCCATAACCCTTACCATAAACCTAACACTAACCCTAACCCTAATCTTAACCCTAACCCTAACCCTAACACATACCCTTACCCTAACCCTAACCCTAACCCTAACCCTAACCGTAACAGTAAACCTAACCCTAACCATAACCCTAATCCTAACCCTTACCCTAAACCTAACCCTAACCTTAACCCCAAACGTAAACCTAATCCTAACCCTAACCCTAACCCTTCCGTTACCCTAAACCTAACCCTAAACCTAACACATACCCTTACCCTTACCCTTACCCTAACCCTAACCCTAAACTTAACCCTAACCCTTAACCTAACCCTAACCCTAAACCTAACCGTAAAACTTACCCTTACCCTAACGCTAACCCTAATCCTAACCCAAACCCTAACGCAAACACATAATCTTACCCTAACCCTAACACTACCCCTTCCCCTTACCCTAACCCTAACAATAAACCTAACCATAACCCTAACCCTAATCCTTACCCTTACCCTTACCCTAACCCTAACCCTAACCCTTACCCTAAACCTAACCCTAACCCTAACACTAACACTAACACTAACACTTACCCTAACCCTAACCTTTACCCTTACCCTAACCCTAACCCTAAACTTAACCCAAACCTCAAACCTAACCCTAACCCTAAACCTAAACCTAATCCTAACCCTAACCCTAACCCTAACCCTAACCCTAAACCTAACCCTAAACCTAACCCTAACATTAACCCTTACCCTAACCCTAACCCTCAACCTAACCCTAACCCTAACCCCTAAGCCTAAACCTAACCCTAACCCTTAACCTTACCCTAACCATAACCATAACCCTAACACTTACCCTTAACCAAAACCTAACCCTAACCCTTACCCTAACCCAAAACCTAACACTAACTCTTACCCTAACCCTAACCCTAACACTAACCCTAACCCTTACCCTAAACCTAATCCTAAACCCGAACCCTAACCCTTACCCTAAACCTAACCCTAACCCTGACCCTTACCCTTAACCTAACCCTAACCGTAACTCTAACCCTAACCCTAACCCTAACCTAGTCCTCACCCTAACCCTAACCCTAACAGTAACCCTTATCCTTACCCTATCCCTAACCCTAACCCTAACCCTAACCCTTATCCTAACCCTAACCCTAACCCTAACCCTTAACCTAACCCTAACACTAACCATAACCCATAACCCTAACCCTAACCCTAACCTTAACCCTCAACATAACCCTAACCCTAACCCTTAACCTAACCCTAATCCTAACCCTAACCCTTACACTTATCCTAACCCTTACCTAACCCTAACCATAAACCTAACCCTATCCCTCACAGTAACACTAACACTAAACCTAAACTTAACCCTAACCCTAAACCTAACCCTTACCGTTACCCTAACCCTAACCCTAAACCTAATCCTTACCCTTACCCTAAACCTAAGCCTAATCTTAACACCAACCCTAAACCTAACCCTAACCCTAATCCTGACCCTTAACCTAAACCTAACACTAACCCTAACCCCTAAGCCTAACCCTAACCATAACCCTAACCCCTAACCCTAACCCTAACCCAAACCCTTACCCTTTTCCTAACCCTAACCCTAACCCTAACACTTACCGTTACCTTAACCCCTACCCTAACCCTAACCCTAAGAGTAACCCTTACCCTAACACTAACCATAACCCTACCCCTAACCCAAAACTTACTCTTACCCTAAACCTAATCCTAACACTTACCCTAACCCTAAACTTAACCCCAACACTAAACCTAACCCTAACCCTAACCCTTATCCTTACCCTAACCGTAACCCTAAATCTAACACTAACCATAACCCAAACCCTAACACATACCCTTAACCTAACCCTAACCCTAACCATAACCCTTACCCTTACCCAAAAGCTAACCATAAACATAACCCTAACCCTAACATTAACCCTAAATCTTACCCTAACTATAACTCTAACCCTAAACCTAACCCAAACCCTTAACCTAACCCTAACCCTAACCCTAAAACATACCCTTACCCTAACCCTACCCCTAACCCTAACCGTAACCCTAAACCTAACCCTAACCCTAACCCTAATCCTAATCCTTAAACTAAACCTAACCCTAACCTTAACCCCAAACGCAAACCTAATCCTAACCCTAACCCTAACCCTAACCCGTACCGTTACCCTAACCCTAACCCTAAACCTAACACATACCCTTACCCTTACCCTTACCCTAACCCTAACCCTAAACTTAACCCTAACCCTTACCCTAACCCTAACCCTAAACATAACTGAAAAACTTACCCTTACCCTAAACCTAACCCTAACCCTTACACTAACCCTAAACCTAACCCTAACCCCTAACCCTTACCCTAAGCTTAACCCTAACCCTAAACCTTACCCTTACCCTAACGCTAACCCTTATCCTAACCCAAACCCTAAAGCAAACACATACTCTTACCCTAACCCTAACCCTAACCCTAAACCTAACACATACCCTTACCCTTACCCTTACCCTAACCCTAACCCTAAACTTAACCCTAACCCTTACCCTAACCCTAACCCTAAACCTAACCGTAAAACTTACCCTTACCCTAAACCTAACCCTAACCCTTACACTAACCCTAAACCTAACCCTAACCCTAACCCTTACCCTAAGCTTAACCCTAACCCTAAACCTTACCCTTACCCTAACGCTAACCCTTATCCTAACCAAAACCCTAACGCAAACACTGTCTTGCCCTAACCCTAACACTAACCCTTACCCTTACCCTAACCCTAACCCTAAACCTAAACCTAACCCTAAGCCTAATCCTTACCCTTACCCTTACCCTAACCCTAACCCTAACCCTTACCCTAAACCTAACCCTAACCCTAACCCTAACACTAACACTTACCCTAACCCTAACCTTTACCCTTACCCTAACATTAACCCGAAAGTTAACCCAAACCCAAAACCTAACCCTAACCCTAACCCTAACCCTAAACCTAATCCTAACCCTAACCCTTACCCTTACCCTTACCCTAAGCCTAAACCTAACCCTAAACCTAACCCTAACCCTAACCCTTACCCTAACCCTAACCCTTACCCTAACCCTAGCCCTAACCCTAAACCTAACCCTAAACCTTATCTTTACCCTAACCCTTACCCTTTCCCTAACCCTAACGCTTACTCTAACCTAACACTTACCCTTAACCTAACCCTAAACCTAACCCTAACCCTAATTCTAACCTTAACCCTAACTCTAAACCTAACCCTTACCCTGACCCTAACCCTAACCCTAATCTTAACCAAAACCCTAAACCTAACCCTAACCCTAACCCTAACCTTTACCCTAACCCTAACCCTTACCCTACCCTAACTGTAACCCTAACCCTAACCTTAACCATAACCCTAACTCTAACCCTTTCCCTTACCCTAACCCTAAACCTAAACCTAACCCTAACCCTAACCCCAACCTTAAACTTAACCCTAACCCTAACCCTAACAATTGCCCTTACCATAACCCTAACCCTAAACCTAACACTAACCCTAAACCTAACCCTATCCCTTACCCTTACACTAACCCTAACCCTAAACCTAACCCTAACTCTAACACTAACCCTAACCCTAACCTTAACCCTTACCCTTATTCTAACCCTAACATTAACACTTATCCTTACCCTAACCCCTACCCTAACCCTAACCCTAACCCTTACCGTAAATCTAACCCTAACCCTTACTCTAACCCTAAACATAATCCTAACCCTAACCCTTACCCTTACCCTTACCCTAAACCTAATCCTAACTCTAACCCTAACCCTAACCCTAAACCTAAATTTTACCCTTATCCTAAACCTTACCATAACCCTTACCTTAAACCTAACCCTAACCCTAACCCTAACGCTTACCCTTACCTTAAAAATAACCCTAACCCTAACCCTTACCCCTACCCTAACGCTAACCCTAACCCTAACTCTAACAATAACACTAACCCTAAAACATACCCTTAACCTTACCCTTATCCTAACCCTAACCCTAAAATTAACCCTAAACCTTACCCTAACCCTAACATTAACCCTAACCGTGGACCTTACCCTTACCCTAAACCTAACCCTAAACCTTACCCTAAACCTAAACCTAAACCTAACCCTAACCCTAACCCTTACCGTTCGCTTAACCCTAACCCTAAACCTTACCCTTACCCTAACGCTAACCCTAACCCTAACCCATACCCTAACGCTAACACATACTCTTATCCTAACCCTAACCCTAACCCTAACCCTTACCCTTACCCTTACCCCAACCCTAACCCTTACTCTAACCCTAACCCTAACCCTAACCCTAACACTAACACTTACCCTAACCCTAACCCTAACCCTAACCCTTACCCCAACCCCAAACCTAACCATAACCCTAACCCTAACCCTAACCTAACCCTGACCCTTACCTTAACCCTAACCCTAACCCTAATCCTAACCCTTACCCTAACACTAACCCTAATCCTAAACGTAACCCTTACCCTAACCCTAAACCTAACCCTAACCGTAACATTAAACCATCCCTTATCCTTACCCTAACCCTATCCCTAACCCTAAACCTAATCCTAAACAAAACCCTAACCCTTACCCTAACCCTAACCCTAACCCTAAGGTTAACCCTAAACCTAACCCTAACCTTTACCCTACACTCACCCTAACCCTAAACCTAACCCTAACCCTAACCCTTAACCTTACCCTAACCCTAACCCTAACCCTAACCCTATCCCTAACACCTAACCCTAACCCAAACCCTAACCCTTAACCTAACCCTCACCCTAACCCTAACACTTACTCTAACCCTAAACCTAACCCTAACCCTTCCCCTTACACTAACCCTAAACCTAACCTTAACCGCAACCCTAAACCTAACTCTAACCCTAACACTTTCCCTGACCTTGACCCTAAACATTACCCTTACCCTAACCTTAACCCTAACCCTAATCCTTACCATAACCCTACCCCTAACCCTAACCCTAAGCCTAACACTTATCCTAACCCTAACCCTAAACCTAAGCCTAACCCTTAACCTAACCCTAACCCTAACCCTAACCCTTATCCTAACCCTAAACCTACCCATAACCATAACCATTAACCTAACCCTAACACTGACCCTAACCCTAACCCTAAAACTTACCCTTATCCTAAACCTAACCCTAACCCTAACCCTAACCCTAACCCTATCCCTAACCCTAACCCTTCCCTTTACCTTAACCCAAACCCTAAACCTTAACCTAACGCTAACCCTAACCCTAGCACATACTCTAACCCTAACACTAACCCTAACCCTACCCGTAACCCTAAACCTAACCCTAAACCTAACCGTAACCCTAACCCTAAACCTTACCCAAAAACTAACCCTAAACATAACCATAACCCTAACCCTAACCCTAACCCTTATCATAACCTTAACCCTAACATTAACCCTAACCCTTACCCTAAACATACCTCTAACCCTAAACCCTAACCCGAACCCTTAACCTAACCCTAACACTAACCTTAATCCTAACCCTTAACCTTACCCTAACCCTGAACCTAACTCTAACCCTAATCCTAACCGTAACCCTCACCCTTACCCTAACCCTACCCCTAACCCTTACCATAACCCTAACACTAACCTAACCCTAATCTTAACCCTAACCCAAACCCTAACACATACCCTTAACCTAACCCTAACCCTAACCCTAACCATAACCCTTACCCTTACCCAAAAACTAACCCTAAACATAACCATAACCCTAACCATTAACATAACCCTAACCCTAACATTAACCCTAACCCTTACCCTAACTATAACTCTAACCCTAAACCCTAACCCAAACCGTTAACCTAACCCTAACCCTAACCCTAATCCTAACCCTTACCCTTACCCTAACCCTAACCCTAACTCTAACCCTAACCCTAACCCTAACCCTCACCCTTACCCTAACCATACCCATAACCCTTACCATAAACCTAACACTAACCCTAACCCTAATCTTAACCCTAACCTTAACCCTAACACATACCCTTACCCTAACCCTAACCCTAACCCTAACCGTAACAGTAAACCTAACCCTAACCATACCCCTAATCCTAACCCTTACCCTAAACCTAACCCTAACCTTAACCCCAAACGTAAACCTAATCCTAACCCTAACCCTAACCCTTACCGTTACCCTAACCCTAACCCTAAACCTAACACATACCCTTACCCTTACCCTTACCCTCACCCTAACCCTAAACTTAACCCTAAACCTTACCCTAACCCTAACCCTAAACCTAACCGTAAAACTTACCCTTACCCTAACGCTAACCCTAATCCTAACCCAAACCCTAACGCAAACACATACTCTTACCCTAACCCTAACACTACCCCTTACCCTTACCCTAACCCTAACCCTAAACCTAACCCTAACCCTAACCCTAATCCTTACACTTACCCTTACCCTAACTCTAACCCTAACCCTTACCCTAAGCCTAACCCTAACCCTAACCCTAACACTAACACTAACACTTACCCTAACCCTAACCTTTACCCTTACCCTAACCCTAACCCTAAACTTAACCTAAACCCCAAACCTACCCTAACCCTAAACCTAAACCTAATCCTAACCCTAACCCTAACGCTAACCCTAAACCTAACCCTAAACCTAACCCTAACATTAACCCTTACCCTAACCCTAACCCTCAACCTAACCCTAACCCTAACCCCTAACCCTAAACCTAACCCTAACCCTTACCCTTAACCTAACCATAACCATAACCCTAACACTTACCCTAACCCTAGCCCTAACCCTAACCTTTACCCTAAACCTAACCCTAACCCTAACCCTAACCCTAACACTTACGCTAACCCTAACCCTTACCCTTACACTAACCCTAACCCTAAACTTAACCCAAACCCCAAACCTAACCCTAACCCTTACCAAAACCTAATCCTAACACTAACCCTTACCCTTACCCTAACCCGAACCCTAAACCTAAGCCTAACCCTACCCCTAACATTTACCCTTACCCTAACCCTAACCCTCAACCTAACCCTAACCCTAACCCCTAACCCTAAACCTAAGCCTAACCCTTACCCTTACCCTAACCCTAACCCTAACTCTAACCCTAACACTTACCCTTAACCAAAACCTAACCCTAACCCTTACCCTAACCCAAAACCTAACACTAAACCTTACCCTAACCCTAACCCTAACACTAACCCTAACCCTTACCCTAAACCTAATCCTAAACCCGAACCCTAACCCTTACCCTAAACCTAACCCTAACCCTGACCCTAACCCTAACCCTATCCCTAACCCTAACCCTAACCCTAACCCTTATCGTAACCATAACCCTAACCCTAACCTTAACCTAACCCTAACACTAACCATAACCCATAACCCTAACCCTAATCCTAACCTTAACCCTCAACATAACCCTAATCCTAACCCTTAACCTAACCCTAATCCTAACCCTAACCCTTACACTTACCCTAACCCTTACCTAACTCTAACCATAAACCTAACCCTATCCCTCACCGTAACACTAACCCTAAACCTAAACTTAACCCTAACCCTAACCTAACCCTAAACCTAATCCTTACCCTTACACTAAACCTAAGCCTAATCTTAAACCCAACCCTAAACCTAACCCTAACCTTAACCCTTACCCTAAACCTAACCCTAACCCCGACCCTAACACTAACACTTACACAAACCCTTACACTAACCCTAACCCTAAACCTTAACCTAACCATAACCCTAACCCTGACCCTTAACCTAAACCTAACACTAACCTTAACCCCTACGCCTAACCCTAACCATAACCCTAACCCCTAACCCTAACCCTAACCCAACACCCTTACCCTTATCCTAACCCTAACCCTAACCCCTAACACTTACCGTTACCTTAACCCCTACCCTAACCCTAACCCTAAGAGTAACCCTTACCCTAACACTAACCATAACCCTACCCCTAACCCCAAAACTTACTCTTACCCTAAACCTAATCCTAACACTTACCCTAACCCTAAACCTTAACCCAACACTAAACCTAACCCTAACCCTAACCCTTATCCTTACCCTAACCGTAACCCTAAATCTAACACTAACCATACCCTAACACTAACCCTTACTCTAACCCTAACCCCAATCCTAACCCTAAGCCTTATCCTTCACCTAACACTAACCCTTACCCTAAACCTAACCCTAACCCTAAACTTAACCCTAACCCTTACCCTTGCCCTAACCCTAACCCTAACCCTAAACATAAACCTAACCCTAACCCTAACCCTTACCCCTAACCCTAACACTTACCCTAACCCTAGCCCTAACCCTAAACCTAACCCTAAACCTTATCTTTACCCTAACCCTTACCCTTTCCCTAACCCTAACGCTTACTCAAACCCTAACACTTACCCTTAACCTAACTCTAACCCTAACCCTAACCCTAATCCTAACCTTAACCCTAACCCTAACCCTAACACTTACCCTTAACCTAACCCTAACCCTAACCCTAACCCTAATCCTAACCTTAACCCTAACCCTAAACCAAACCCTTACCCTTACCCTAACCCTAACCCTAATCTTAACCCCAACCCTAAACCTAACCCTAACCCTAACCCTAACCCTTACCCTAACCCTAACCCTAACACTAAACCTTATCCTTACCCTAACCCAAAACCTAACCCTAACCCTAAATCTTATCCTAACCCTAAAACTAACCCTAACCCTTTACCTTACCTTAACCCCTAACCCAAACCCTAAACATTACCCTAACCCCTAAACCTAACCCTAACCCTAACCATTAAACCTAATCCTAACACTTACCCTAACCCTAAACTTAACCCCAACACTAAACCTAACCCTAACCCTAACCCTTATCCTTACCCTAACCCTAACCCTAAATCTAACACTAACCATAACCCTAACCCTAACCCTTACTCTAACCCTAACCCCCAATCCTAACCCTAAGCCTTATCCTTCACCTAACACTAACCCTTACCCTAAACCTAACCCTAACCCTAAACTTAACCCTAACCCTTACCCTTGCCCTAACCCTAACCCTAACCCTAAACATAAACCTAACCCTAACCCTAACCCTAACCCTTACCCTTACCTAACCCTAACCCTAATCTTAACCCTAACCCTAATCCTAAAACTAACCCTAACCCTAACACTTACCCTTACCTTAACCCTAACATAACCCTAACCCTAACCCTTATCCTAACCCTAACCCTAACCCTAACCCTTAACCTAACACTAACACTAACCCTAACCCCTAGCCCTAAACCTAACCATTACCCTAACCCCTAAACCTAACCCTAACCCTAACCTTAACCCTTAACCTTATCCTAAACCTAACCCTAACCCTAACACTTACCCTTACCTTAACCCCTACCCTAACCCTAACCCTAACCCTAACACTTACGCTAACCTAACATTTACCATTACCATAACCCTACACCTAACCGTAAACCTAAACATAACCCTTAAAATTACCCTTACCCCAAAAGTAACCCTAACCCTAACCCTACCCCCAAACCTTACCCTTACCCTAAACCTAACACTAACCCTTACCCTAACCCTAACCTTAACCACAACACTAAACCTAACCTTAACCCTAACCCTTACCCTTACCCTAACCGTAACCCAAAACCTAACCGTAACCCTAACCCTCTCCCTAACCCTTAACCTAACCCTAACCCCAATCCTAATCCTAACCCTTACCATTACTCTAACCCTAAACCAAACCCTAAACCGACAACTAACCCTAATCTTAACCCTAAACCTTACCCTAACTCTAACCTTAACCACAACACTAAACCTAACCCTAATCCTAACTCGTACCATAACCCTAACCCTAACCCTAACCCTTACCCTAAACCTAACCCTAAACCTAACCCTTAACCTAACACTAACCCTAACCCTAACCCTAACCCTTAACCTAACCCTAACACTAACCCTAACCCCTAACCCTAACCCACACCCCAACTCTAACTCTAACCCTAACCCTTACCCCTAACCCTAACCCTAACCCTAACCCCTAACCCTAACGGTAACCCTAACCCTAACTCTGACACTCACCCTTATCCTAACCCTACCCTTACCCTAACACTTACCCTTACCCTAAACCCTACCCTAATCCTAACCCTAACCCTAACCCTTACCCTAACCCTAACCCTAACTTTAACCCTTAACCTAACCCTAACACTACCCTAACCCCTAGCCCTAACACTTACCCTAACCCTAACCCTAACCCTAATCCTAACCCTTACTCTTACCCTAAACCTAAACCTAATCTTAACCCCAACCCTAAACCTAACCCTAACCCTAACCCTTACCCTAACCCTAACCATAACCTTAACCATAACCCTAAAACTTACCCTTACCCTAACTCTAACCCTAACCCTAACCCTAACCCTTATTCTAACCCTAACACTAAGTCTAACCGCTAACCCTAACCCTAACCCTAACACTAACCCCTTATCCTAACCCTAACCCTAACCCTAACACTTACTCTAATCCCTACCCTAGCCCTAACCCTAACCCTAAACCCTACCCTAAGCCTAACCCTAACCCTAACCCTTACCCGTACCCTAACCATAACCCTAACTCTAACCCTAACCCTAACATTTACCCTTACCCTAAACCTAACACTTATCCTAACCCTAACCCTAACCCTAACCCTTAACCTAACCCTAACCCTAACCCTAACCCTTACCCTTACCCTAAGCCTAACTCTAACCCTAACCCGAACCCT
>NW_028327645.1:299704-317204 GCF_031878675.1 Megascapheus bottae
CTAATCCTAAACCCTAGCCCTAACCGTTACCCTAAACCTAACCCTAACCCAGACCCTTACCCTTAACCTAACCCTAACCGTAACTCTAACCCTAACCCTAACCATAATTCTAACCCTAAACCGTAACCCGAACCCTTAACCTAACCCTAACCCTAACCTTAATCCTAACCCTCACCCTTACCCTAAATCTACCCCTAACCCTTACCATAACCCTAACACTAACCCTACCACTAACCCTAACCCTAACCCTTACCCTTACCCTAACCTTAACCTTAAACGTAACCCTAACCTAACCCTAACCCTAACACCTAACCCTAACCATAACCCTAACTCCTAAACTTACCCTAACACTAAACCTACCCTATCCCTAACCCTAACACTTACCCTAACCCTAACCTTAACCCTAACCCTTACTCTTACCCTAACCCTAACCCTAACCTTAACCAAAACCCTAAACTTAACCCTAACCCTCACCCTTACCCTAACACTAACCCTAACCCTAAGCCTAAAACTTACCCTTACCCTAACACTAACCCTAACCCAAACCCTAAAACTTACCCTACCCTAACCCTAACCCTAACCCTAACCCTAACCCTAACCCTAACACTAACCCTAAACCTAATCCTTACCCTTACCCTAAACCTAAGCCTAATCTTATCCCCAACCCTAAACCTAACCCTAACCCTAACCCTGACCCTTAACCTAAACCTAACACTAACCCTAACCGCTAACCCTAACCCTAACCCTAACCCTAACCCCTTATCCTAACCCTAACCCTAACGCTTATCCTCAACCTAACCCTAACCCTAACCCTAACCCTTACTCTTACCTTTACCCTAACCCTAACCCTTACCCTTACCCTATCGCTAACCCTAACACTAACCCTAACCCTATCAATAACTCTTACCCTTACCCTAACCATAACCCTAACCTTAACCCCAACCCTAAACCTGACCCTAACCCTAACCCCTAACTCTTACCCTTACACTAACCCTAACCATAACCCTAACGCTAACCCTAACACTAACACTTACACTTACCCTACCCCTAACACTTATCCTAACCCTAAACCTAACCCTAACCCTGAACCCTAACCTTAACCCTTAACCTAACCCTAACCCTAACCCTAACCCCAACCCTTACCCTTACCCTAAGCCTAACTCTAACCCTAACCCGAACCCTAACCCAAACCCTTACCCTAACCCTAACCCTAACCCTTAACCTAACCGTACCCCTAACCCTAACCTTAACCCTAACGCTAACCCTAACCCTAACACTAATCCTTACCCTAACCCTAACCCTAACCCTAAACCTAACCCTAACATTAACCCTAACCCTAAACTTAACCCTAAACCTAACCCTATCCCTAACCCTTACCCTTACCCTAACCCTAACCCTAAACCTAACACCTACCCTAAACCTTACCTTTACCCTACCCCTAAAACTAACCTAAACCCTAACCCTAACCCTAACCCCTAACCCTAACCCTAACCTAACCCTTACCCTTACCCTTACCCTAAGCCTAACCCTAAACCTAACACTTACCCTAACCCTCACCCTAATCCTAACCCTAACTCTTACACTTACCCTAACCCTAACCCTAACCCTAAAACCAACCCTAACCCTAAACTTACCCCTAAACCTAACCATAACCCTTACCCTAACCCTACCACTAATCCTAACCCTAACCCTAACCCCTACCCTAACCATAACACTTACCCTACCCTAACCCTAACCCTAACCCTAACCCTAATCTTAACCCTAACCCTAAGCCTAAACTTTACCCTTACCCTAACCCTAACAATAAACCTAATCCTAAACCTAACCCTAACCCTAACCTTAACCCTAACCCTAACCTTAACAATTGCCCTTACATTAACCCTAACCCTAAACCTAACACTAACCCTAACCCTAACCCTATCCCTTACCCTTACCCTAACCCTAACCCTAAACCTAACATTAACCCTATCACTAAACCTAACCCTAACCCTAACCCTTACCCTTATTCTAACCCTAACATTAACACTTACCCTTACCTTAACCCCTACCCTAAACCTAACCCTATCCTTTACCCTAAATCTAACCCTAACCCTTACCCTTACCCTAACCCTAAACCTAACCCTAACCCTAACCCTTACACTAACCTAACCCTTACCCTTATCTAAACCTAACACTACCCCTACCCCTAAACCTAAATCTTATTCTTACCCTAAACCTAACCCTAACCCTTACCCTAAACCTAACCGTACCCCTAACACTAACGCTTACCCTTACCTTAACCCTAACCCTAACCCTACCCTTACCCTTACCCTAAATCTAACCCTAACCCTAACCCTAACCCTAGCACTAACCCTAACACATACCCTTACCCTTACCCTTATCCTCACCCTAACCCTAAACTTAACCCTAACCCTTACACTAACCTAACCCTAACCCTAACCGTAAACCTTACTCTGACCCTAAACCTAACCCTAACCCTTACACTAAACCTAAACCTAACCCTAACCCTAAAACTTACCATTAGCTGAACCCTAACACTAACACTTACCCTTACCCCTAACGCTAACCCTAACCCTAACCCTAACCCTAACCCTAACCCTTCCCTTATCCTTACCCTAACCCTAACCCTAACGCTTACCCTAACCCTAACCCTAACCCTAACCCTAACACTAACACTTACCCTAACCCTAACCCTAACCCTTACCCTAACCCTAACCCTAAATTTAACCCGAACCCCAAACCAAAACCTAACCCTATCCCTAACACTAACCCTAACCCTAACCTAACCCTGACCCTTACCTTAACGCTAACCCTAACCCTAACCCTAACCCTAACCCTAACCCTTCCCTTATCCTTACCCTAACCCTAACGCTTACCCTAACCCTAACCCTAACACTAACACTTACCCTAACCCTAACCCTAACCCTATCCCTTACCCTAACCCTAACCCTAAACTTAACCCGGACCCCAAACCAAAACCTAACCCTATCCCTAACACTAACCCTAACCCTAACCTAACCCTGACCCTTACCTTAACGCTAACCCTAACCCTAACCCTAACCCTTACCCTAACCCTAACCCTAATCCTAACCTAACCCTTATCCTTACCCTAACCTTAACCCTATCCCTAAACCTAACCCTAACCGTAACCTTAAACCTATCCCTTATCCTTACCCTAACCTTATCCCTAACCCTAAACCTAACGCTAACCAAAACCCAACCCTTACCGTAACTCTAACCCTAAACCTAACTGTACCCCTAATCCTAACCCTAACCCTAAACCTTACCCTAACCCTAACGCTAACCACTACCCTAACCCTAACCATAACCCTAACCCTAATTCTCACCCTAACCCTAATCCTAACCTTAACCCTTACCCTTTCCCTACCCCTAACCCTAACCCTAACCCATACCCTTACCCTAACCCTAACCCTAACCCTTACCCTAACCCTAACCCTAACCCTAACCCTAACCCTAACCCTAACCCTTAACCTAACCCTAACCTAAACCCTTATCCTAAACCTAACCCTAACCCTAACCATAGACATTAACCTAACCCTAACACTGACCCTAACCCTAACCCTAAAACTTACCCTTATACTAAACCTAACCCTAACCCTTACCCTAAACCTAACCCTAACCCTAACCCTAACCCTTACCTTTACCTTAACCCTAACCCTAACACTTACCCTAACGCTAAACCTAACCGTAACACATACTCTAAACCTAACCCTAAACCTAACCCTACCCGTAACCCTGAACCTAACCCTAAAACTAACCATAACCCTAACCCTAAACCTTACTCAAAAACTAACCCTAAACATAACCATAACCCTAACCCAAACCCTAACCCTTATCATAACCCTAAACCTAACATTAACCCTAACCCTTACCCTAACCATAACTCTAACACTAAACCCGAACCCGAACCCTTAACCTAACCCTAACCCTAACCTTAATCCTAACCCTTACCCTTACCCTAACCCTGAACCTAACTCTAACCCTAACCCTAACCGTAACCCTCACTCTTACCCTACCCCTACCCCTAACCCTTACCATAACCCTAACACTAACCTAACCCTAATCTTAACCCTAACCCTAACCCTAACACATACCCTTACCCTTACCCTAACCCTAACCGTAACACTAAACCTAGCCGTAACCCTAACCCTAACCCTTACCCGTACCCAAAAACTAACCATAAACATAACCATAATCCTAACCATTAACATAACCCTAACCCTAACATTAACCCTAACCCTTACCCTAACTATAACTCTAACCCTAAACCCTAACCCGAACCCTTAACCTAACCCTAACCCTAACCCTAATCCTAACCCTACCCTTATTCTAACCCTAAAGCTAACTCTAACCATACCCCTAACCCTAAACCTCACTCTTACCCTAACCCTACCACTAACCCTTACCATAACCCTAACACTAACCCTAACCCTAATCTTAACCCTAAACCTAACCCTAACACATACCCTTACCCTTACCCTAACCCTAACCCTAACCGTAACACTAAACCTAACCCTAACCCTAAACCTAAACCTAACCCTTACCCTAAACCTAACCCTAACCTTAACTCCAACCCTAAACCTAAACCTAACCCTAACCCTAACCCTTACCCTTACCATAACCCTAACCCTAAACCTAATCCTAACCCTGACCCTAATCCTTACCTTTACCCTTACCCTAACCCTAACCCTAACCCTTACCCTAACCCTAACCCTAACCCTAACCCTAACCCTTACCCTTACCCTAAACCTAAACCAAACCCTAACCCTTACACTAACCCTAACCCTAACCCTAACCCTTACACTAAACCTAACCCTAACCATAACTCTAACACTTGTCTTTACCTTAACCCTAACCCTAACCATTACCCTAACGCTAACCCTAACCCTAACACATACCCTAACCCTAACCCTAACACTAACCCTAACCCTAACCCTTATCCTTGCCCTAACCCTAACCCTAACCCTAACACTAACCCTTACACTAACACTAACCCTAACCCTTACCTTAACCCTAACCTTGACCCTAAACTTTACACTTACCCTAACCATAACCCTAACCCTTACCGTAACCCTAACCCTAACCTAACCCTAAACCTTACCCTTACCCTAACCCTAAGCCTAACCCTAACCCTAACCCTACCCTTGCCCTAAACCTAACCCTAACCATAAACCTTACCCTTACCCTAAACCTAAAACTTACCCTTACCCTAATCATAACCCTAACACTGAACCTAACCCTAACCCTAACCCTTACCCTAACCCTAAACCTAACCCTAACCCTAAACCTTACCCTTACCCTAACCCTAACCCTAAACCTAACCCTAACCCTTACCCTTGACCTCACGCTAACCCTAAACTTAAACCTAACCCTAACCCTAACCTTAACCCTAACCTTAACCCTAACCTAACCCTTACACTTACCTTAACCCTAATCATAATCCTAACCCTAACCCTTCCGCTCACACTAAACAGAACCCTTACCTTAACCCTAACCCTAACCCTTAACCTAACCCTAACCCTAACCCTAACCCTTACCCTTAACCAAACCCTAAACCTAACTCTAACCCTAACCCTAACCTTAACCCTAACACTAACCCTAACCCTTACCCTAACTCTAACCCTAACCTAACCGTCACAGTTACCCTAACCCTAAACCTAACCCTAACCCAAACCCTTACCCTAACCCTAACCCTAACCCTTAACCTAACCGTACCCCTAACCCTAACCTTAACCCTAACGCTAACCCTAACCCTAACACTAATCCTTACCCTAACCCTAACCCTAACCCTAAACCTAACCCTAACATTAACCCTAACCCTAAACTTAACCGTAAACCTAACCCTATCCCTAACCCTTACCCTTACCCTAACCCTAACCCTAAACCTAACACCTACCCTAAACCTTACCTTTACCCTACCCCTAAAACTAACCTAAACCCTAACCCTAACCCTAACCCCTAACCCTAACCCTAACCTAACCCTTACCCTTACCCTTACCCTAAGCCTAACCCTAAACCTAACCCTTACCCTAACCCTCACCCTAATCCTAACCCTAACTCTTACACTTACCCTAACCCTAACCGTAACCCTAACCCTAAAACTAACCCTAACCCTAAACTTACCCCTAAACCTAACCATAACCCTTACCCTAACCCTACCACTAATCCTAACCCTAACCCTAACCCCTACCCTAACCATAACACTTACCCTACCCTAACCCTAACCCTAACCCTAACCCTAACCCTAATCTTAACCCTAACCCTAAGCCTAAACTTTACCCTTACCCTAACCCTAACAATAAACCTAATCCTAAACCTAACCCTAACCCTAACCTTAACCCTAACCCTAACCTTAACAATTGCCCTTACATTAACCCTAACCCTAAACCTAACACTAACCCTAACCCTAACCCTATCCCTTACCCTTACCCTAACCCTAACCCTAAACCTAACCCTAACCCTATCACTAAACCTAACCCTAACCCTAACCCTTACCCTTATTCTAACCCTAACATTAACACTTACCCTTACCTTAACCCCTACCCTAAACCTAACCCTAACCTTTACCCTAAATCTAACCCTAACCCTTACCCTTACCCTAACCCTAAACCTAACCCTAACCCTAACCCTTACACTAACCTAACCCTTACCCTTATCTAAACCTAACACTACCCCTACCCCTAAACCTAAATCTTATTCTTACCCTAAACCTAACCCTAACCCTTACCCTAAACCTAACCCTACCCCTAACACTAACGCTTACCCTTACCTTAACCCTAACCCTAACCCTAACCCTTACCCTTACCCTAAATCTAACCCTAACCCTAACCCTAACCCTAGCACTAACCCTAACACATACCCTTACCCTTACCCTTATCCTAACCCTAACCCTAAACTTAACCCTAACCCTTACCCTAACCTAACCCTAACCCTAACCGTAAACCTTACTCTGACCCTAAACCTAACCCTAACCCTTACACTAAACCTAAACCTAACCCTAACCCTAAAACTTACCATTAGCTGAACCCTAACACTAACACTTACCCTTACCCTAACGCTAACCCTAACCCTAACCCTAACCCTAACCCTAACCCTTCCCTTATCCTTACCCTAACCCTAACCCTAACGCTTACCCTAACCCTAACCCTAACCCTAACACTAACACTTACCCTAACCCTAACCCTAACCCTAACCCTTACCCTAACCCTAACCCTAAATTTAACCCGAACCCCAAACCAAAACCTAACCCTATCCCTAACACTAACCCTAACCCTAACCTAACCCTGACCCTTACCTTAACGCTAACCCTAACCCTAACCCTAACCCTAACCCTAAGCCTTCCCTTATCCTTACCCTAACCCTAACGCTTACCCTAACCCTAACCCTAACACTAACACTTACCCTAACCCTAACCCTAACCCTAACCCTTACCCTAACCCTAACCCTAAACTTAACCCGGACCCCAAACCAAAACCTAACCCTATCCCTAACACTAACCCTAACCCTAACCTAACCCTGACCCTTACCTTAACGCTAACCCTAACCCTAACCCTAACCCTTACCCTAACCCTAACCCTAATCCTAAACCTAACCCTTATCCTTACCCTAACCTTAACCCTATCCCTAAACCTAACCCTAACCGTAACCTTAAACCTATCCCTTATCCTTACCCTAACCTTATCCCTAACCCTAAACCTAACGCTAACCAAAACCCAACCCTTACCGTAACTCTAACCCTAAACCTAACTGTACCCCTAATCCTAACCCTAACCCTAAACCTTACCCTAACCCTAACGCTAACCACTACCCTAACCCTAACCATAACCCTAACCCTAATTCTCACCCTAACCCTAATCCTAACCCTAACCCTTACCCTTTCCCTACCCCTAACCCTAACCCTAACCCATACCCTTACCCTAACCCTAACCCTAACCCTTACCCTAACTCTAACCCTAACCCTAACCCTAACCCTAACCCTAACCCTTAACCTAACCCTAACCTAAACCCTTATCCTAAACCTAACCCTAACCCTAACCATAGACATTAACCTAACCCTAACACTGACCCTAACCCTAACCCTAAAACTTACCCTTATACTAAACCTAACCCTAACCCTTACCCTAAACCTAACCCTAACCCTAACCCTAACCCTTACCTTTACCTTAACCCTAACCCTAACACTTACCCTAACGCTAAACCTAACCGTAACACATACTCTAAACCTAACCCTAAACCTAACCCTACCCGTAACCCTAAACCTAACCCTAAAACTAACCATAACCCTAACCCTAAACCTTACTCAAAAACTAACCCTAAACATAACCATAACCCTAACCCAAACCCTAACCCTTATCATAACCCTAAACCTAACATTAACCCTAACCCTTACCCTAACCATAACTCTAACACTAAACCCGAACCCGAACCCTTAACCTAACCCTAACCCTAACCTTAATCCTAACCCTTACCCTTACCCTAACCCTGAACCTAACTCTAACCCTAACCCTAACCGTAACCCTCACTCTTACCCTACCCCTACCCCTAACCCTTACCATAACCCTAACACTAACCTAACCCTAATCTTAACCCTAACCCTAACCCTAACACATACCCTTACCCTTACCCTAACCCTAACCGTAACACTAAACCTAGCCGTAACCCTAACCGTAACCCTTACCCGTACCCAAAAACTAACCATAAACATAACCATAATCCTAACCATTAACATAACCCTAACCCTAACATTAACCCTAACCCTTACCCTAACTATAACTCTAACCCTAAACCCTAACCCGAACCCTTAACCTAACCCTAACCCTAACCCTAATCCTAACCCTACCCTTATTCTAACCCTAAAGCTAACTCTAACCATACCCCTAACCCTAAACCTCACTCTTACCCTAACCCTACCACTAACCCTTACCATAACCCTAACACTAACCCTAACCCTAATCTTAACCCTAAACCTAACCCTAACACATACCCTTACCCTTACCCTAACCCTAACCCTAACCGTAACACTAAACCTAACCCTAACCCTAAACCTAAACCTAACCCTTACCCTAAACCTAACCCTAACCTTAACTCCAACCCTAAACCTAAACCTAACCCTAACCCTAACCCTTACCCTTACCATAACCCTAACCCTAAACCTAATCCTAACCCTGACCCTAATCCTTACCTTTACCCTTAACCTAACCCTAACCCTAACCCTTACCCTAACCCTAACCCTAAGCCTAACCCTTACCCTTACCCTAAACGTAAACCAAACCCTAACCCTTACACTAACCCTAACCCTAACCCTAACCCTTACACTAAACCTAACCCTAACCATAACTCTAACACTTGTCTTTACCTTAACCCTAACCCTAACCATTACCCTAACGCTAACCCTAACCCTAACACATACCCTAACCCTAACCCTAACACTAACCCTAACCCTTACCCTTATCCTTGCCCTAACCCTAACCCTAACCCTAACACTAACCCTTACACTAACACTAACCCTAACCCTTACCTTAACCCTAACCTTGACCCTAAACTTTACACTTACCCTAACCATAACCCTAACCCTTACCGTAACCCTAACCCTAACCTAACCCTAAACCTTACCCTTACCCTAACCCTAAGCCTAACCCTAACCCTAACCCTTACCCTTGCCCTAAACCTAACCCTAACCCTAACCATAAACCTTACCCTTACCCTAAACCTAAAACTTACCCTTACCCTAATCATAACCCTAACACTGAACCTAACCCTAACCCTAACCCTTACCCTAACCCTAAACCTAACCCTAACCCTAACCCTAAACCTTACCCTTACCCTAACCCTAACCCTAAACCTAACCCTAACCCTTACCCTTGACCTCACGCTAACCCTAAACTTAAACCTAACCCTAACCCTAACCTTAACCCTAACCTTAACCCTAACCTAACCCTTACACTTACCTTAACCCTAATCATAATCCTAACACTAACCCTTCCGCTAACACTAAACAGAACCCTTACCTTAACCCTAACCCTAACCCTTAACCTAACCCTAACCCAAACCCTAACCCTTACCCTTAACCAAACCCTAAACCTAACTCTAACCCTAACCCTAACCTTAACCCTAACACTAACCCTAACCCTTACCCTAACTCTAACCCTAACCTAACCGTCACAGTTACCCTAACCCTAAACCTAACCCTAACCCAAACCCTTACCCTAACCCTAACCCTAACCCTTAACCTAACCGTACCCCTAACACTAACGCTTACCCTTACCTTAACCCTAACCCTAACCCTAACCCTTACCCTTACCCTAAATCTAACCCTAACCCTAACCCTAACCCTAGCACTAACCCTAACACATACCCTTACCCTTACCCTTATCCTAACCCTAACCCTAAACTTAACCCTAACCCTTACACTAACCTAACCCTAACCCTAACCGTAAACCTTACTCTGACCCTAAACCTAACCCTAACCCTTACACTAAACCTAAACCTAACCCTAACCCTAAAACTTACCATTAGCTGAACCCTAACACTAACACTTACCCTTACCCTAACGCTAACCCTAACCCTAACCCTAACCCTAACCCTAACCCTTCCCTTATCCTTACCCTAACCCTAACCCTAACGCTTACCCTAACCCTAACCCTAACCCTAACCCTAACACTAACACTTACCCTAACCCTAACCCTAACCCTTACCCTAACCCTAACCCTAAATTTAACCCGAACCCCAAACCAAAACCTAACCCTATCCCTAACACTAACCCTAACCCTAACCTAACCCTGACCCTTACCTTAACGCTAACCCTAACCCTAACCCTAACCCTAACCCTAACCCTTCCCTTATCCTTACCCTAACCCTAACGCTTACCCTAACCCTAACCCTAACACTAACACTTACCCTAACCCTAACCCTAACCCTATCCCTTACCCTAACCCTAACCCTAAACTTAACCCGGACCCCAAACCAAAACCTAACCCTATCCCTAACACTAACCCTAACCCTAACCTAACCCTGACCCTTACCTTAACGCTAACCCTAACCCTAACCCTAACCCTTACCCTAACCCTAACCCTAATCCTAAACCTAACCCTTATCCTTACCCTAACCTTAACCCTATCCCTAAACCTAACCCTAACCGTAACCTTAAACCTATCCCTTATCCTTACCCTAACCTTATCCCTAACCCTAAACCTAACGCTAACCAAAACCCAACCCTTACCGTAACTCTAACCCTAAACCTAACTGTACCCCTAATCCTAACCCTAACCCTAAACCTTACCCTAACCCTAACGCTAACCACTACCCTAACCCTAACCATAACCCTAACCCTAATTCTCACCCTAACCCTAATCCTAACCTTAACCCTTACCCTTTCCCTACCCCTAACCCTAACCCTAACCCATACCCTTACCCTAACCCTAACCCTAACCCTTACCCTAACCCTAACCCTAACCCTAACCCTAACCCTAACCCTTAACCTAACCCTAACCTAAACCCTTATCCTAAACCTAACCCTAACCCTAACCATAGACATTAACCTAACCCTAACACTGACCCTAACCCTAACCCTAAAACTTACCCTTATACTAAACCTAACCCTAACCCTTACCCTAAACCTAACCCTAACCCTAACCCTAACCCTTACCTTTACCTTAACCCTAACCCTAACACTTACCCTAACGCTAAACCTAACCGTAACACATACTCTAAACCTAACCCTAAACCTAACCCTACCCGTAACCCTGAACCTAACCCTAAAACTAACCATAACCCTAACCCTAAACCTTACTCAAAAACTAACCCTAAACATAACCATAACCCTAACACAAACCCTAACCCTTATCATAACCCTAAACCTAACATTAACCCTAACCCTTACCCTAACCATAACTCTAACACTAAACCCGAACCCGAACCCTTAACCTAACCCTAACCCTAACCTTAATCCTAACCCTTACCCTTACCCTAACCCTGAACCTAACTCTAACCCTAACCCTAACCGTAACCCTCACTCTTACCCTACCCCTACCCCTAACCCTTACCATAACCCTAACACTAACCTAACCCTAATCTTAACCCTAACCCTAACCCTAACACATACCCTTACCCTTACCCTAACCCTAACCGTAACACTAAACCTAGCCGTAACCCTAACCCTAACCCTTACCCGTACCCAAAAACTAACCATAAACATAACCATAATCCTAACCATTAACATAACCCTAACCCTAACATTAACCCTAACCCTTACCCTAACTATAACTCTAACCCTAAACCCTAACCCGAACCCTTAACCTAACCCTAACCCTAACCCTAATCCTAACCCTACCCTTATTCTAACCCTAAAGCTAACTCTAACCATACCCCTAACCCTAAACCTCACTCTTACCCTAACCCTACCACTAACCCTTACCATAACCCTAACACTAACCCTAACCCTAATCTTAACCCTAAACCTAACCCTAACACATACCCTTACCCTTACCCTAACCCTAACCCTAACCGTAACACTAAACCTAACCCTAACCCTAAACCTAAACCTAACCCTTACCCTAAACCTAACCCTAACCTTAACTCCAACCCTAAACCTAAACCTAACCCTAACCCTAACCCTTACCCTTACCATAACCCTAACCCTAAACCTAATCCTAACCCTGACCCTAATCCTTACCTTTACCCTTACCCTAACCCTAACCCTAACCCTTACCCTAACCCTAACCCTAACCCTAACCCTAACCCTTACCCTTACCCTAAACCTAAACCAAACCCTAACCCTTACACTAACCCTAACCCTAACCCTAACCCTTACACTAAACCTAACCCTAACCATAACTCTAACACTTGTCTTTACCTTAACCCTAACCCTAACCATTACCCTAACGCTAACCCTAACCCTAACACATACCCTAACCCTAACCCTAACACTAACCCTAACCCTAACCCTTATCCTTGCCCTAACCCTAACCCTAACCCTAACACTAACCCTTACACTAACACTAACCCTAACCCTTACCTTAACCCTAACCTTGACCCTAAACTTTACACTTACCCTAACCATAACCCTAACCCTTACCGTAACCCTAACCCTAACCTAACCCTAAACCTTACCCTTACCCTAACCCTAAGCCTAACCCTAACCCTAACCCTACCCTTGCCCTAAACCTAACCCTAACCATAAACCTTACCCTTACCCTAAACCTAAAACTTACCCTTACCCTAATCATAACCCTAACACTGAACCTAACCCTAACCCTAACCCTTACCCTAACCCTAAACCTAACCCTAACCCTAAACCTTACCCTTACCCTAACCCTAACCCTAAACCTAACCCTAACCCTTACCCTTGACCTCACGCTAACCCTAAACTTAAACCTAACCCTAACCCTAACCTTAACCCTAACCTTAACCCTAACCTAACCCTTACACTTACCTTAACCCTAATCATAATCCTAACCCTAACCCTTCCGCTCACACTAAACAGAACCCTTACCTTAACCCTAACCCTAACCCTTAACCTAACCCTAACCCTAACCCTAACCCTTACCCTTAACCAAACCCTAAACCTAACTCTAACCCTAACCCTAACCTTAACCCTAACACTAACCCTAACCCTTACCCTAACTCTAACCCTAACCTAACCGTCACAGTTACCCTAACCCTAAACCTAACCCTAACCCAAACCCTTACCCTAACCCTAACCCTAACCCTTAACCTAACCGTACCCCTAACCCTAACCTTAACCCTAACGCTAACCCTAACCCTAACACTAATCCTTACCCTAACCCTAACCCTAACCCTAAACCTAACCCTAACATTAACCCTAACCCTAAACTTAACCGTAAACCTAACCCTATCCCTAACCCTTACCCTTACCCTAACCCTAACCCTAAACCTAACACCTACCCTAAACCTTACCTTTACCCTACCCCTAAAACTAACCTAAACCCTAACCCTAACCCTAACCCCTAACCCTAACCCTAACCTAACCCTTACCCTTACCCTTACCCTAAGCCTAACCCTAAACCTAACCCTTACCCTAACCCTCACCCTAATCCTAACCCTAACTCTTACACTTACCCTAACCCTAACCGTAACCCTAACCCTAAAACTAACCCTAACCCTAAACTTACCCCTAAACCTAACCATAACCCTTACCCTAACCCTACCACTAATCCTAACCCTAACCCTAACCCCTACCCTAACCATAACACTTACCCTACCCTAACCTAACCCTAACCCTAACCCTAACCCTAATCTTAACCCTAACCCTAAGCCTAAACTTTACCCTTACCCTAACCCTAACAATAAACCTAATCCTAAACCTAACCCTAACCCTAACCTTAACCCTAACCCTAACCTTAACAATTGCCCTTACATTAACCCTAACCCTAAACCTAACACTAACCCTAACCCTAACCCTATCCCTTACCCTTACCCTAACCCTAACCCTAAACCTAACCCTAACCCTATCACTAAACCTAACCCTAACCCTAACCCTTACCCTTATTCTAACCCTAACATTAACACTTACCCTTACCTTAACCCCTACCCTAAACCTAACCCTAACCTTTACCCTAAATCTAACCCTAACCCTTACCCTTACCCTAACCCTAAACCTAACCCTAACCCTAACCCTTACACTAACCTAACCCTTACCCTTATCTAAACCTAACACTACCCCTACCCCTAAACCTAAATCTTATTCTTACCCTAAACCTAACCCTAACCCTTACCCTAAACCTAACCCTACCCCTAACACTAACGCTTACCCTTACCTTAACCCTAACCCTAACCCTAACCCTTACCCTTACCCTAAATCTAACCCTAACCCTAACCCTAACCCTAGCACTAACCCTAACACATACCCTTACCCTTACCCTTATCCTAACCCTAACCCTAAACTTAACCCTAACCCTTACCCTAACCTAACCCTAACCCTAACCGTAAACCTTACTCTGACCCTAAACCTAACCCTAACCCTTACACTAAACCTAAACCTAACCCTAACCCTAAAACTTACCATTAGCTGAACCCTAACACTAACACTTACCCTTACCCTAACGCTAACCCTAACCCTAACCCTAACCCTAACCCTAACCCTTCCCTTATCCTTACCCTAACCCTAACCCTAACGCTTACCCTAACCCTAACCCTAACCCTAACACTAACACTTACCCTAACCCTAACCCTAACCCTAACCCTTACCCTAACCCTAACCCTAAATTTAACCCGAACCCCAAACCAAAACCTAACCCTATCCCTAACACTAACCCTAACCCTAACCTAACCCTGACCCTTACCTTAACGCTAACCCTAACCCTAACCCTAACCCTAACCCTAAGCCTTCCCTTATCCTTACCCTAACCCTAACGCTTACCCTAACCCTAACCCTAACACTAACACTTACCCTAACCCTAACCCTAACCCTAACCCTTACCCTAACCCTAACCCTAAACTTAACCCGGACCCCAAACCAAAACCTAACCCTATCCCTAACACTAACCCTAACCCTAACCTAACCCTGACCCTTACCTTAACGCTAACCCTAACCCTAACCCTAACCCTTACCCTAACCCTAACCCTAATCCTAAACCTAACCCTTATCCTTACCCTAACCTTAACCCTATCCCTAAACCTAACCCTAACCGTAACCTTAAACCTATCCCTTATCCTTACCCTAACCTTATCCCTAACCCTAAACCTAACGCTAACCAAAACCCAACCCTTACCGTAACTCTAACCCTAAACCTAACTGTACCCCTAATCCTAACCCTAACCCTAAACCTTACCCTAACCCTAACGCTAACCACTACCCTAACCCTAACCATAACCCTAACCCTAATTCTCACCCTAACCCTAATCCTAACCCTAACCCTTACCCTTTCCCTACCCCTAACCCTAACCCTAACCCATACCCTTACCCTAACCCTAACCCTAACCCTTACCCTAACTCTAACCCTAACCCTAACCCTAACCCTAACCCTAACCCTTAACCTAACCCTAACCTAAACCCTTATCCTAAACCTAACCCTAACCCTAACCATAGACATTAACCTAACCCTAACACTGACCCTAACCCTAACCCTAAAACTTACCCTTATACTAAACCTAACCCTAACCCTTACCCTAAACCTAACCCTAACCCTAACCCTAACCCTTACCTTTACCTTAACCCTAACCCTAACACTTACCCTAACGCTAAACCTAACCGTAACACATACTCTAAACCTAACCCTAAACCTAACCCTACCCGTAACCCTAAACCTAACCCTAAAACTAACCATAACCCTAACCCTAAACCTTACTCAAAAACTAACCCTAAACATAACCATAACCCTAACCCAAACCCTAACCCTTATCATAACCCTAAACCTAACATTAACCCTAACCCTTACCCTAACCATAACTCTAACACTAAACCCGAACCCGAACCCTTAACCTAACCCTAACCCTAACCTTAATCCTAACCCTTACCCTTACCCTAACCCTGAACCTAACTCTAACCCTAACCCTAACCGTAACCCTCACTCTTACCCTACCCCTACCCCTAACCCTTACCATAACCCTAACACTAACCTAACCCTAATCTTAACCCTAACCCTAACCCTAACACATACCCTTACCCTTACCCTAACCCTAACCGTAACACTAAACCTAGCCGTAACCCTAACCGTAACCCTTACCCGTACCCAAAAACTAACCATAAACATAACCATAATCCTAACCATTAACATAACCCTAACCCTAACATTAACCCTAACCCTTACCCTAACTATAACTCTAACCCTAAACCCTAACCCGAACCCTTAACCTAACCCTAACCCTAACCCTAATCCTAACCCTACCCTTATTCTAACCCTAAAGCTAACTCTAACCATACCCCTAACCCTAAACCTCACTCTTACCCTAACCCTACCACTAACCCTTACCATAACCCTAACACTAACCCTAACCCTAATCTTAACCCTAAACCTAACCCTAACACATACCCTTACCCTTACCCTAACCCTAACCCTAACCGTAACACTAAACCTAACCCTAACCCTAAACCTAAACCTAACCCTTACCCTAAACCTAACCCTAACCTTAACTCCAACCCTAAACCTAAACCTAACCCTAACCCTAACCCTTACCCTTACCATAACCCTAACCCTAAACCTAATCCTAACCCTGACCCTAATCCTTACCTTTACCCTTAACCTAACCCTAACTCTAACCCTTACCCTAACCCTAACCCTAAGCCTAACCCTTACCCTTACCCTAAACGTAAACCAAACCCTAACCCTTACACTAACCCTAACCCTAACCCTAACCCTTACACTAAACCTAACCCTAACCATAACTCTAACACTTGTCTTTACCTTAACCCTAACCCTAACCATTACCCTAACGCTAACCCTAACCCTAACACATACCCTAACCCTAACCCTAACACTAACCCTAACCCTTACCCTTATCCTTGCCCTAACCCTAACCCTAA